>NC_053025.1:504111434-504137842 GCF_003073215.2 Triticum urartu
AAAAACAATTTTCACCATCTAAATAAAATATTTAGAACATAGTGAACATTTTTGTGGCCTAAAAATGCAATTTTTGAAAAATTCATATATTTCTAATTCGAATAAAATAGCAATAAAAATCCAAATAAATTATTTATTTGATTTTAATATTTTTCCTCCAATTTTATTTTGGAGAAGTCTTTTTATCTCCGCATTATTTTATTATTGAAATATTTCGGAATGAAAAATAATCAAAACCAAAATGATCCTATTTTCAATATTTGAGAAGAATTCAAATATGAAAATACTGAAATCCCCAACTCTCTCCGTGGGTCCTTGAGTTGCTTAGGATTTCTAGAATCACAACCAAAATGCAATAAAATATGATATGCATATGATGACCTATGTATAACATTCCAAATTGAAAATTTGGGATGTTACACACATTTTCTCAAATTCAAATTTATTTGACCTCCTCTAAATCATTTCAAATTTTGCACACATGATCTCCTACACAAACATAGATACACCCTAGATAGTTTGCCAAGGTTTTACTTGTTTTTGCATTTTCTTGAATTTGTACTGTCCAGGTTTGCCAAGGTTTATATGATCTCGTTTGGAGCATGCACTTGATTTCCTACACAACATGTGTGATCATTGCATCACCTAAGATCATAGTTCACATCATATAAACATAACTAACCATAGATTCAGGACAGACAAATATACCACAAGCAAATTTAAGGACAGACAAATATAGATAGCGACCGGATTACTAGCATAACCAATGAGAGATTCAGTTCAACAAACCAAAAGTAACCCAACAGATAAACTTAAACATTAAGTTCATAGCATCACATCTTCGATCACATCACGCCGGAGTCAGGGCTTTCGCGAGGGCGGCATGCTGCCCCCTGATCATGTAGTCCTCCCCGTAAATCGCTACATCCTCCGCATGAGATAGAAGGTGATCGAAGCGTCCATCCCTTGGCTTTGGCTTGGTGGTGCAGTAGGGGCAGTGCCACTTCTTGGTCTTGTAGAAGGAAGCAACTCCCTTGGCATTGATCTTCACCACCTCCTTGGCTGTGAAGGATGCGACGTTTCCCTTGGACACTTCATCTTCAGAATCATACTGCACACATGAATGAGTTACATTAATACATTATAGATTCATGGATACACTATGTCAAAGGAACTAAATGAACAATCTAAATTTCAAGTAGGCTTAGCTCATATTCTTCATCATCACTTTCCTCTGGATCATACGGGTCGTACCGGGCCAGCTTCCTCTTTCTACCCCCCAACCATCATCCTCCTGAACATACAATTACATCCATCACTAGTAAATACGGAAGCCAATTGAAAATTTAGATATGCACACATGACACATTGATCATAGGGCTAATATACTCCCAATATACTATGATCATTGTTTTGCATTTTCCATTGTCATGCACACAAATTGAACAACAGAGCTAATATAACTACATATTGTGGACAAATTTATATAGAAATGAATCAAGGGTTACTTTTGATTATGACATTCAAATTTATATTGTGATTCATACGGTAGGATTGTGATTCTAAACATAACTAACTTCTTAATCAATGGATTCCATTTGGGCATATGACATTCAAAACCCCAATCTAAGTAGCATTCAGAAACAAATCTAATAGGGACCCAATCTAAGGCAACGAATCTGAGTAGCATTAAAAACCCCAATCTGTGAGCACTAAAAACAAATCTAATAAGCATGCATCTGTTCACAACATCTAGCATTTTTGCAACGAATTTATCCAAATCTAAAAACAAATCTAAAAACCCCAATCATTGCAACACCTAAAATCATAGTTCACAACATCTAGCTAGCATTTTTGCAACGAATTTATCCAACAAACCCTAGTCCAAAACCCCCACCCCAACCCATACAAAAAACCCCGGCCCATCCGTCAAACCAACTACTCTAACCATCTGAACTACCGTATGAATCACAATCTAACCAATGCAACTAGGGAGAAACTAACTCTATGATACGTCTCCAACGTATCTATAATTTTTGATTGTTCCATGCTATATTATATTCTGTTTTGGACATTATTGGGCTTTATTATACACTTTTATAGTATTTTTGGGACTAACCTATTAACCGGAGGCCCGACCTAGAATTGCTGTTTTTTGCCTATTTCGGAGTTTCGCAGAAAAAGAATATCAAACAGAGTCCAAATGGAATGAAACCTTCGGGAACGTGATTTTCGGAACGAACGTGAACCAGAGGACTTGGACCCTACGTCAAGACATCAACCAGGAGGCCACGAGGTAGGGGGCGCGCCTACCCCTTGGGTGCGCCCTCCACCCTCGTGGGCCCCCTATTGCTCCAACGACGTACTCCTTCCTCCTATATATACCTACGTACCCCCAAACTACCAGATACAGAGCCAAAACCCTAATTCCACCGCCGTAACTTTCTGTATCCACGAGATCCCATCTTGGGGCCTTTTCTGGAGCTCCGCCGGAGGGGGGATCGATCACGGAGGGCTTCTACATCAACACCATAGCCCCTCCGATGAAGTGTGAGTAGTTTACTTCAGACCTTCGGGTCCATAGTTATTAGCTAGATGGCTTCTTCTCTCTTTTTTGATCTCAATACAAAGTTCTCCCCCTCTCTTATGGAGATCTATTCGATGTAATCTTCTTTTGCGGTGTGTTTGTTGAGACTGATGAATTGTGGGTTTATGATCAAGTTTATCTATGAACAATATTTGAATCTTCTCTGGATTCTTTATGTATGATTGGTTATCTTTGCAAGTCTCTTCGAATTATCAGTTTGGTTTGGCCTACCAGATTGATCTTTCTTGCAATGGGAGAAGTGCTTAGCTTTGGGTTCAATCTTGCGGTGTCCTTTCCCAGTGACAGTAGGGGCAGCAAGGCACGTATTGTATTGTTGCCATCGAGGATAACAAGATGGGGTTTATATCATATTGCATGAGTTTATCCCTCTACATCATGTTATCTTGCTTAAAGCGTTACTCCGTTCTCTTGAACTTAATACTCTAGATGCATGTTGGATAGCGGTCGATGTGTGGAGTAATAGTAGTAGATGCAGGCAGGAGTCGGTCTACTTGTCTCAGACATGATGCCTATATACATGATCATACCTAGATATTCTCATAATTATGCTCAATTCTATCAATTGCTCAACAGTGATTTGTTTACCCACCGTGAATACTTATGCTCTTGAGAGAAGCCACTAGTGAAACATATGGCCCCCGGGTCTATTTTCCATCATATTAATCTTCCAACACTTAGTTATTTTTATTGCCTATTATTCTACTTTGCATCTTTATCATAAAAAATACCAAAAATATTATCTTATCATATCTATCAGATCTCACTCTTGTAAGTGACCGTGTAGGGATTGACAACCCCTTATCGCGTTGGTTGCGATGATTTATTTGTTTGTGTAGGTGCGAGGGACTCGTGCGTGGCCTCGTACTGGATTGATACCTTGGTTCTCAAAAAACTGAGGGAAATACTTACACTACTTTGCTGCATCACCCTTTCCTGTTCAAGGGAAAACCAACGCAGTGCTCAAGAGGTAGCACTCTACAAGCTAAGCAAGTGCAAATACCTGCTCCTCCACGGCAGGCGGCGCAACGGGGGCATTGGGATGGACTACACCACTCGACGCCATCACCTTCTGCAGCGATGAGGCGGAGCCCGCCACATCTGCAGCGGTTCCGAGTTTCCCTGCACCGTCGTGGACGCCACCGACATCCGCGGTCACCGCACCCTGACCCTGCAGCTCCACCACATGTCCGTCTGCTGAGCCGGCATCTCCACGAGCATCGGCCATCTGACAGATGGATGCGATGAAGGTGAGGAAGAGGATGCGGTGGGGGAGAGCGAGACCGTGTGGTGGAGGCAGTGGAGGAGAGCGAGACGACGCTGATAGGTCTCCGACGTACCTACTTTTCCAAACACTTTTGCCCTTGTTTTGGACTCTAACTAGCATGATTTGAATGGAACTAACCCGGACTGACGCTGTTTTCAGCAGAATTGCCATGGTGTTATTTTTGTGCAGAAATAAAAGTTCTCGGAATGACATGAAAATCAACGGAGAATTATTTTGGAATATATAAAAAATACTGGAAGAAAGATCCATGCCAGGGGGCCCACACCCTATCCACGAGGGTGGGGGGCATGCCCTACCCCCTGGGCGCGCCCCCTGCCTCGTGGGACCCTGATGCTCCATCGACCTCAACCTTGACTCCATATATTCACTTTCGGGGAGAGAAAAATCAGAGAGAAGGATTCATCGTGTTTTACGATACGGAGCCGCCGCCAAGCCCTAAACTCTCTCGGGAGGGCTGATCTGGAGTCCGTTCGGGGCTCCGGAGAGGGGAATCCATCGCCATCATCATCATCATCATCAACCTTCCTCCATCACCAATTTCATGATGCTCACCGCCATGCGTGAGTAATTCCATTGTAGGCTTGCTGGACTGTGATGGGTTGGATGAGATTTATCATGTAATCGAGATAGTTTTGTTAGGGTTTGATCCCTAGTATCCACTATGTTCTGAGATTGATGTTGCTATGACTTTGCTATGCTTAATGCTTGTCACTAGGGCCCAAGTGCCATGATTTCAAATCTGAACCTATTATGTTTTCATGAATATATGTGAGTTCTTGATACTATCTTGCAAGTTTATAGTCACCTACTATGTGTTATGATCCAGCAACCCTGAAGTGACAATAATCGGGACCACTCCTGGTGATGACCGTAGTTTGAGGAGTTCATGTATTCACTATGTGTTAATGCTTTGGTTCGGTACTCTATTAAAAGGAGGCCTTAATATCCCTTAGTTTCCAATAGGACCCCGCTGCCACGGGAGGGTAGGACAAAATATGGCATGCAAGTTCTTTTCCATAAGCACTTATGACTATATTCGGAATACATGCCTACATTACATTGATGAATTGGAGCTAGTTCTGTGTCACCCTAGGTTATGACTGTTACATGATCGATCGCATCCGGCATAATTCTCCATCACCGATCCAATGCCTACGAGCTTTCCATATATTGTTCTTCGCTTATTTACTTTTCTGTTGCTACTGTTACAATTACTACAAAACCATAAAATATTACTTTTGCTATCGTTACCACTACTATCATATTACTTTGCTACTAAACACTTTGCTGTAGATATTATGTTTCCAGGTGTGGTTGAATTGACAACTCAGCTGCTAATACTTGAGAATATTCTTTGGCTCCCCTTGTGTCGAATCAATAAATTTGGGTTGAATACTCTACCCTCGAAAACTGTTGCGATCCCCTATACTTGTGGGTTATCAAGACCATTTTCTGGCGCCGTTGCCGGGGAGCATAGCTCTATTCTTTGAGTCACTTGGGATTTATATCTGCTTATCATTATGAGAACTTGAAAGATCAAAGAACTAAGATTTTCCCTCAACTACGAGGGGAGGTAAGGAACTGCCATCTAGCTCTGCACTTGATTCACCTTCTGTTTTGAGTAAACTTGCGACACCTAAACCTGCTTCTGCTATTAATTTTGATATGTCGCATGTTATTGATGATGCCACTTCTGCTATGCATGATACTTATGATGAAACTACTTCTATGCTTGATACTACCGTGCCACTTGGAGAATTTCTTGATGAACAACTTGCTAGGGCTAGAGAGAATGAAATTATTGAAACTGATAATATTGATGAAAGTGATGATGAAGATTCTCCCCCTAGATATGAATTACCTGTTGTTCCTGAGGGTTATGTTATGGATGAAGAAACAGCTAGAGACTTTCTTGCCTGCAATGATAGAAGTGATCTTAAGAAATTATTAGCTAAGCTGAAAGAAAAAACTCTAAATGCTAGAATGAAATATGACCCTGCTTATGCTACTTCACCTATCTTTATTACTGATAAGGATTATGATTTCTCTGTTGATCCCGAGTTAATTACTTTGGTTGAATTCGATCCTTTCTATGGCTATGAATCTGAAACTGTTGTGGCACATCTTACTAAATTAATGATATAGCTACCCTATTTACTAATGATGAGAAAACTCGTTACTATTATATCCTTAAATTATTTCCATTCTCATTAAAGGGTGATGTTAAGATATGGTTTAATTCTCTTGATCCTGGTTGTGTGTGTAGTCCCCAGGATATGATTTACTACTTCTCGGCTAAATATTTCCCCGCTCATAAGAAACAAGCTGCTTTAAAGGAAATATATAATTTTGTGCAAATTGAAGAAGAGAGTCTCCCACAAGCTTGGGGGAGGCTTCTTCGATTACTTAATGCTTTGCCTGATCATCCTCTCAAGAAAAAATGAAATACCTGATATCTTTTATAATGGACTAACCGATGCTTCCAGAGATTACCTGGATAGTTGGGCTGGTTGTGTTTTCAGGGAAAGAACAGTTGATCAAGCTGAAATTCTATTGAATAATATGTTGACTAATGAAAATAATTGGACACTTCCTGAACCAACTCCTAAGCCAACTCCGAAGAAAAGGGGTATTCTATTTCTCAGTCCTGAAGATATGCAAGAGGCAAAGAAATCTATGAAAGAAAAAGGTATAAAAGCTAAAGATGTTAAGAATTTACCTCCCGTTGAAGAAATACATGCTCTTAATTCATCACCTATTGAAGAAACACACGGTCTTGATAACCCGACACAGGTAGTAAAGGTAAATTCACTCTATCGATTTGATGAAGGTGATATTCCTCATAATAAGTCTGCTAGCCAATGCCTAGATGAGTTTGATAATTTTATTGTTAAACAAGAAAACTTCAATGCTTATGTTGGTAGACAATTGAAACATAATGCTTATATGATTGAACACTTGAGTGATTATATGGCTAGTGTTAAAGGTGAACTTAAACTTATTAGTAAACATGCTTCTATGGTTACCACTCAAGTAGAACAAGTACTTAAAGCTCAGAATGATTTGCTCAATGAATTGAATAGTAAACATAATGACTTTGTCATTAAAGTTGCAACTAGAGGTGGTAAAGTGACTCAAGAACCTTTGAATCCTGAGGGACACCCTAAGAGAATTGAGCAAGATTCTCAGAGAATTAATATTGATGTACCTAGTCCTTCTAAAAGGAAGAAAAAGAAAAATGATAGGACTTTGCATGCTTCTAGTGAACATGTTATTGACACACCCGAGAATCCCAATGATATTTCTATTTCTGATGCTGAAACACAAGCTGGTAATGAACATGAACCTAGTGATAATGTTAATGATGATGTTCATGTTGATGCTCAACCTAGCAATAATAATGATGTAGAGATTGAACCTGCTGTTGATCTTGATAACCCACAATCAAAGAATCAATGTTATGATAAGAGAGACTTTGTTGCTGGGAAGCACGGTAAAGAAAGAGAACCATGGGTTCAGAAACCCATGCCTTTTCCTCCTAAACAATCCAAGAAAAAGGATGATGAGGATTTTGAGCGCTTTGCTGAAATGACTAGACCTATCTTTTTGCGTATGCGTTTGACTGACATGCTTAAAATGAATCCTTATGCTAAATATATGAAGGAAATTGTTACTAATAAGATAAAGATACCGGAAGCTGAAATTTCCACCATGCTTGCTAATTATACTTTGAAGGGTGGAATATCAAAGAAACTTGGAGATCCAGGGGTACCCACTATACCATGCTCCATTAAAAGAAACTATGTTAAAACTGCTTTATATGATCTTGGAGCCGGTGTTAGTGTTATGCCTCTCCCTTTATATCGTAGACTTGATTTTAATAAGTTGACACCTACTGAAATATCTTTGCAAATGGCTGACAAATCAACTGCTATACATGTCGGTATTTGTGAGGATGTGCCTGTTGTGGTTGCAAACATTACTATTTTAACGAACTTTGTTATTCTTGATATTCCCGAGGATGATAGTATGTCTATTATTCTTGGAAGACCCTTTTTGAATACTACAGGGGCTGTTTTTGATTGCACCAAAGGCAATGTCACTTTTCATGTCAATGATAATGAGCACACGGTACACTTTCTGAGGAAACAACCTCAAGTCCATAGTATAAACTCTATTGGAAAAATTCCATCGATTATTTTTGGAGGTTTTGAATTTCCTCTACCTACTGTCAAGAAGAAATATGATATTCTTATTATTGGGGACGTGCATATCCCTATTGAGGTAACATAGTGTTACTCGAAAATTCTCCGGTTCCATGTTATTCGGAATGAGTTTGTTAACAAGACCTGATCAACCTCGTTAGTGGATTCCTTTTGATGAGCATGAGATGGATGAATTTAGAAAACACAACTCTCTGTACCCTCCTTTTACTTTCTGTTATTTATATTAAATAAAGCAAAAATAGTATTTCTCTGTCTGTTTTCTGAATTATCAATGCAATAAAAATACCCCAAAAATAAAAGTTCTCCAAATGCCCTGAAATTTAAATATGATTTTTTTCTAGAATATTTTAGAATATCTGGCACTGAAAACATAGCAGGGGGAGGAGCCACGTGCCCATGAGGATGGAGGGCGCGCCCACCCCCCCGGGCACGCCCCCTACCTCGTGGACCCCACGTGGGTCCCCTCCACTTATTCCAGCTACCACACACTCCTTCTTCCTCCCAAAAAAATCACTAGCCAGCTCAAACCCGAGTCCAAGCTCATCTTGCTGCCATTTTCGATATCCTAGCTCAAAGCTCCATTCACAAAACTGCTTTGGGGGGATTGTTCTTTGGTATGTGACTCCTCCAATGGTCCAATTAGTTTTTGTTCTAGTGCTTTATTCATTGCAAATTTTTGCTGCTTAGGTAACCTTGTTCTTGAGCTTGCATGTCAAATTTATATGGTCAAAAGTAGTTTTAATGCATGATATAGCCTTTAGGCACTTGTAGGAGTAGTTGCTATCAATTTTGTTGAGTATGGTTCACTTTTATTTTGAGTGTAGCGACCAGACCTCAAACGGTCCAATCTCTGTGCTCAGGTGTCATCCCTGGATCAGTAATGCTGACACCACACAGTGCTTGAAAGATTTATAATAGAGTAGCAATCACACACTTATTACATCGAGTGTCTCAAAAGAGAACTTATTACAATAAATATGGCTTGAGGCCATCTAATAACGATAACAACGGAAGGCTTGGAAGATAAGTGAGTCCATCAACTCCAACGGCATCACTGAGTATAGAACCACGACCTAAAAGCACGTTACTCGTCATCTAAAAAGTCTGCAACATTAACGTTGCAGCCCGAAACGGGTCAGCACATGGAATATGCTGGCAAAGTAACACATAGAGAGTAATGAAGGAATAAGGCTATACTACATGAATATTTGGCCGGTGGAAAGCTCTATGGTTACAGTTTTTCGTAAAGACAATTTTTCCCTACTGCAAAGGAATAAATTTTATTTAACTATCATGGTAGTTGTTAAACATTGAGAATGGTTGACAGCATTCTCAATCCCAATTAAGCATCAACATTAAACAAAACCCAACAAAATTAATTTTAGAGTAACATGATGAGATTCACATGATAATCTAGGTACTAGATACTCAAGATGTCCATAACCGGGGACACGACTAACCATGATTAGTTTATACACTCTGTAGAGGTTTGCACACTTTTCCCCACAAGACTCGATCTCCTCCATTTGATTTCTCGCACAACATGGTGTTTGAGAAACGGATGACCGAGACATAGTCTTTCAGAAGCGCTAGCACCTTACGAACGGGTAGACCGTACCAACATACATCCCCTACATCTGCTAGTCTACCACTTCAAGAGTTCGCACGACTTAGTCAACTATGCTAGAGCCCATAGTAGCTTGTGGCTGCACACGGAAGATTCTAGCATGAATAATCTCATGATCCCTTTGAGCCTGGGTGGCGGTCCAAAAGAAAACAGGCAATCGCTGGAATACCCAGGTGCCTCAATCCACCCAGATGTGTATTTAAGTTGCCACCTTAGATAAACCATTAATTTAACAATCTCACATCTGTCATGGATACACTCACCCAATCCACGTCTACTAGCATAGCATAGCATAATAAGCGACGTAGAAGTGACTCCCAAAGGTTTGATAATAAACAGGTAATAGGTTCTAACTCAACTACTTCCCAAACCCACAATTTAATTAGGTCCTAATCATGCAATGTGTGAGGATTGATCTAATGCAATAAAAACTGGGTAGTAGGAGGTATGATCAAAGTGTTACTTGCCTTGCTGATGATCCACAAAACCTAGCGACTCAAAGTAGCAAGCGGCGCACTCCGGGTACTCTATCGTAAACAAACAAGCATAAATAAGTACTCATCTAATGCACAGGTAAAACTCGAATAAGAGATCTAACCAGAAAGTTCAACATAAGAACTCCGGTTGGCAAAAAGAATCAAAACGAAAGAAGCAACGAAAGACAAACGGCAGAAGAAACATGCTTCGTTCACTATTCTGGATCTAGGGCAATTTTTACAGTGACAAAAACTTGTTTGAGTTGGTTAAACGGAAAGAGGGTTTCGAGACGAAACTCCAGGCGCTTGAATCGCCTGATTCCGATAAACGAGCGAAAAGTTAAACTAAAACGAAAATCGGATCAGAAATCGCGATCAGAAAAATCACGGATTTAATCCGAGAAAAAGAAAAATGACGAACAGATTAACGAACGAACGTTCGTTATCTGGACCTAAACGATGAACGCGTTTGTTAAAATGAATGAACGAGCGAACACTCGCTAAATAAATAAACCGGAAAAACCGATCTATTTAAAAAAACGAACTAAAAAAAACCAAACGAACCGATGGAAAACCGATCGGTTTAAAAAAAAGACTAGCGGCGGCGGCGGGGCGGCGGCGGTGGGCTAGAGGCGGCTAGGGTTTCAGTGGGGGTGGCGGCTGGGCCACCCAGCTATTTAAAGCCGGCCGGGCCGGGTGTCCAGGTCGGACACGGCCCGGTAAGTCGGTTGCCCGTTTTTTAAATAGTTATGCTCAGAAAAAACAAAAGGAATATTAAATGGACTCCAAAAATCCCGAAATAAATTTTCCCTGGCTTCTAAAATCAAGCCGCACAGGATGAACATTTATTTGGGGCCTAAATGCAATTTTGAAAAATGCGCATTTTTCCTAAATTCAAATAAAATAGCAAATAAAACCAAAATAAAATCTTATTTGATTTTTTTATTAAATCCTCAATATTTCTTTATTTTGGCAAAGTCATTTTATTCCCTCTCTCATATTTTGATAATAGAAATAATTGAAGATAAAATAAATAAAATCTAATGATCCTATTTTCAAAATTTGAGAAAACTCAAATATGAAAATAACGAAATCCCCAACTCTCTCCGGAGGTCCTTGAGTTGCGTAAAATTTTCTAGGATCAACCAAAATGCAATAAAATATGATATGCAATGATGATCTAGTGTATAACATTCCAAATTGAAAATTTGGGATGTTACATTGAGT
Source organism: Triticum urartu (assembly GCF_003073215.2). Classification (NCBI taxonomy): domain Eukaryota; kingdom Viridiplantae; phylum Streptophyta; class Magnoliopsida; order Poales; family Poaceae; genus Triticum; species Triticum urartu. The sequence continues at coordinate 504,122,884 of NC_053025.1, forward strand.
TACTAAAAAATTCAGAAATTTTTCAGAGGAAGAAATATGTTTAGGAAAATGTACCAAGGTGGTTCTTCAAGGAAGCAAGGACCCAGACCCGCAATACGCGATGCGGACGAGGAACCACCAAGAGACATCAAGTGCGGCCTTGTGAATGGCCGTCAGAGGATTTCATGATTCGAGCAGGAATCAAGGAGGAATTTGAAGCATATGTGCGTAATGCTGATCTTGAGAGCTTCGAGGCAGATAAGTGCCGCCAATACTATCACCTAACTGATTCCTTTGTGAGAATGTTCAAATTTTCATCTTCACGTAATTCTCACATGTCCTTTTTGATCTTTATGATAAATCTTATACAATGGACTTAGAAGATTTTACCACTACTTGTAAACTTCCACAGTGGAGTGATGTTAGTGAACCTCGCAAATCTGAATTTAGAGATTTTCTTGCTAGTATAACTATGGGGGAATCTAGAGATGTAACACAAGCCACCATAGGAAGCATTCATTTTCCTGCTATACATTATTTTGCTCTCTTTATAGGAAGGTGCATAAACGGTAAAGATGAAGCATCTCACATGTGTGTACCTAATCTCAGCGTTCTCACGAGCACTATTTTAGGAGAAAAAATAATACAACTTGGGGGCTATTGTTGCACGTGGGTTGCATAATAATCGTATTCATGGAGATTTCTTTGGTGAAATTTATGCAACTCGTATAGCTAACTTTCTTGAGATACCCATACGTGGATATGATATTGAGTTGCCTCCTCCTTATTTAGATTATGATGCTTTGGTTCGTCATTAGTTTGTTGAGAGGAACGACCAGTTCCTCCAGTACCGACTAATCTTTGAAAGATGACGCACCTATCACGTCGCTCTCCCTGCTCCTACTTTCTTTGACTTTCAGGCAAAAGGGATATATGTTATAACCAGGGAGGAGGCGGCCGAGTATGAGAGGAGGGCGGAGATAGCTCGCCTCCAAGCTGCAGCTCATCAGGCAATTGCCGCTGCATCTCAGTACGACCCCAACTACAACTTTGAATATCCGCCAGGCCAACCGTGGCCATAGACCAACTTAGGCCAAAAGCCTAAGCTTGGGGGAGTACGTATTTCTCACCGACATTACATTCATGTTCACACACTCATGCTAGTTGTCAGTGCTCATACTTTTTCACTGTATCATCCATGCTAGTTTATTTTTCGTTTTTATGCTTTCTTCCTGTGTGTTTGATAAACCTTAGAAAACCTAAAAAAATTAGTTGTAGCTTTTAGCTAGTTTACTTTCTTGCCTGTAGTAGTAATTAAAAAGAAAACCCAAAAAGATTTCCTGTTCTTCTTTTGCTTGTTGGGAGCTTTCTCATGTAAATAGTTTTACTTCTTTTCTTTTCTTTGGGGGTCGAGAGGAGAAGACCATGATTAAAATGATTGAGTGGCTCTCATATGCATTACTATTGATCTAACAAATAGCCCATATTACCTTGTCTTCTCTTTTGAATTGAATGCTTGCAGATTCCAGCTTAGTCCAATGCATGTGCACTATTATTATTATCCACACTATTCAGTCGTGCAAGGGAAAGGCAATAATGACGATCATATGATGAACTTATTGAGATGAGAAAAACTGGTATGAACTCGACCTCTCTTGTTTTGTAAATATGATTAGTTCATCGTTCCTGATTCAGCCTATTATGAAAGAAACATGTTTGCAATGACAATTAGAGATTATAGTTGCTTATGCCATGCTTAATTAGCTAGGAGCTTATAATGGTTTACCTTGCGTGCCAACATGCTATTAAAATGGTTGTGATGTGGTATGGTAGGGTGCTATCCTCTTTTGAATGATTCGAGTGGCTTGACTTGGCACATGTTCACGCACGTAGTTGAAACAAAATCAACATAGCCTCTACAATATTTATGTTCATGGTGCATTATATCCTACCCATGCTCGCATTCGGTGTTGATTAATTTTAATGCATGTTCATGACTATTGTCGCTCTCTAGCTGGTCGCTTCCCAGTCTTTTTCTAGCCTTAACTTGTACTAAACGGGAATACTGCTTGTGCATCCAATTCCATAAACCCCAAAGATGTTCCATATGAGTCCACCATACCTACCTATATACGGTATCTACCTGCCATTCCAAGTAAATTTGTATGTGACAAACTGTAAACCTTCAAATAAACATTCTGTTTTGTATGCTCGAATAGCTCATGTATCAACTAGGGCTATCTGTATCTTCCATGCTAGGCGGGTTATTCTCAAGAGGAGTGGACTCCGCTCCTCACTCATGAGAAGATGGTGGTCACCGGGATGCCCAATCCCATGCTTTATGCAAATCAAATCAAAATAACTGCAAACAAAAGTCCCCCAGGATTGTTGTTAGTTGGAGGCACTCGTTGTTTCGATCAAGCCATGGATTGATGCTTGTTGGTGGAGGGGGAGTATAAACTTTACCATTCTGTTTGGGAACCGCCAATAATGTGTGTAGCATGGAAGATATCGAGATCTCTCAGTTGTTATGTTGACAATGAAAGTATACCGCTCAAATTATTATTCATATCTATTTCAAAACCGAGCTCGGGCACCTCTACAAATCCCTGCTTCCCTCTGCGAGGGACTATCCATTTACTTTTATGTTGAGTCATCATCCTCTTATTAAAAAGCACCAGTTGGAGAGCACTGCTGTCATTTGTGTCCATTATTGTTAGTTTACATTGAGTATGACTTGACTGGATCTCTTTTACCATAAATTACAATGTCTAGTCAGTCCTTGATCTTTAAAGGTGCTCTGCATTTATGTTTTGCGGTCTCAGAAAGTGCTAGCGAGATACCATCTTGTCATATCATATTATGATTGTTTTGAGAAAGTGTTGTCATACGAGATTTATTATTATTGCTCGCTAGTTGATTATGCCATGATATGAGTAAACATGAGACCATGTTATTGTGAATATGGTTAGTTCATAATCTTTGCCGAAAACTTGAATGCTGGCTTTACATATTTACAACAACAAGAGCAAACAGAGTTTGTAAAAGTTTTTCCTTACCACTTTCAGTTTATCAACTGAATTGCTTGAGGACAAGCAAAGGTTTAAGCTTGGGGGAGTTGATACATCTCTGACGTATCTACTTTTCCAAACACTTTTGCCCTTGTTTTGGACTCTAACTTGCATGTTTTGAATGGAACTAACCCGGACTGACGCTGTTTTCAGCAGAATTGCCATGGTGTTATTTTTGTGCAAAAATAAAAGTTCTCGGAATGACCTGAAAATCAACGGAGAATTATTTTCGAATATATAAAAAATACTGGAAGAAAGATCCATGCCAGGGGGCCCACACCCTGCCCACGAGGGTGGGGGCACGCCCTACCCCCCTGGGCGCGCCCCCTGCCTCGTGGCCCCCCTGACGCTCCACCGACCTCAACCTTGACTCCATATATTCACTTTCGGGGAGAAAAAAATCAGAGAGAAGGATTCATCGCGTTTTACGATACGGAGCCACCGCCAAGCCCTAAACTCTCTCGGGAGGGCTGATCTGGAGTCCGTTCGGGGCTCCGGAGAGGGGAATCCGTCTCCATCGTCATCATCAACCTTCCTCCATCACCAATTTCATGATGCTCACCGTCGTGCGTGAGTAATTCCATCGTAGGCTTTCTGGATGGTGATGGGTTGGATGAGATTTATCATGTAATCGAGTTAGTTTTGTTAGGGTTTGATCCCTAGTATCCACTATGTTCTGAGATTGATGTTGCTATGACTTTGCTATGCTTAATGCTTGTCACTAGGGCCCGAGTGCCATGATTTCAAATCTGAACCTATTATGTTTTCATGAATATATGTGAGTTCTTGATCCTATCTTGCAAGTCTATAGTCACCTACTATGTGTTATGATCCGGCAACCCTGAAGTGACAATAATCGGGACCACTCCTAGTGATGACCGTAGTTTGAGGAGTTCATGTATTCACTATGTGTTAATGCTTTGGTCCGGTACTCTATTAAAAGGAGGTCTTAATATCCCTTAGTTTCCAATAGGACCCCGCTGCCACGGGAGGGTAGGACAAAAGATGTCATGCAAGTTCTTTTCCATAAGCACGTATGAATATATTCGGAATACATGCCTACATTACATTGATGAATTGGAGCTAGTTCTGTGTCACCCTAGGTTATGACTATTACATGATCGATCGCATCCGACATAATTCTCCATCACCGATCCAATGCCTACGAGCTTTCCATATATTGTTCTTCGCTTATTTAGTTTTCCGTTGCTACTATTACAATTACTAAAAAACCCAAAAATATTAATTTTGCTATCGTTATCACTACTATCATATTACTTTGCTACTAAACACTTTGCTGCAGATATTAAGTTTCTAGGTGTGGTTGAATTGACAACTCAGCTGCTAATACTTGAGAATATTCTTTGGCTCCCCTTGTGTCGAATCAATAAATTTGGGTTGAATACTCTACCCTCGAAAACTATTGCGATCCCCTATACTTGTGGGTTATCAGACGCCAGTGGGGGTGAGGAAGACGATGCGGCAGGGAGGGGATTTGGGGGAAAATGGTAGGGGTGATGGAGGTGGTTACCCTCTTTATATGATGGGACGTTTCGGGGCATGTCCATGGACACATGCTACCCCACGACCACGGTCTTGCATGCACCCATGTATACACGGCCCCACTCGTTAGCTAATGGTCAAAGGCATTGACCCGACGACAATGTCCGTTATAACCTGTTCTGAGGGTTTCGGGCAAGGGAGTGGGGAAAAGTGAGCAAAAGTTAACAGAGTGGGGATGAATGAGTAGAGCTAAGGAACCAGGGGCACAGAAATAAAAATCCTTTTTTCTTTATAGCATGTACATTTGGACTTTTATATTGTTCAAAGCAATAGTCTAGTTTTGACATAATAATTTAGATACTCAAGCATATCAACAAGCAATCATGTCTTTCAAAATATCAATGCTAAAATGAGTTATCCCTAGCCCATCATGCTCAACCATTGATCCATTCATGAAACACACTCGAATATTAGCTACATCCAATACTTAAGTACGATCATATTGCCTCCTACTTGGTGCTTTTATAAGAGAAGATGGAGACTCAAATTCAAAAATAAAAATTGCATAAAGTAAAAGAAAGGCCCTTCACAGAGGGAAGTAGGGATTTGTAGAGGTGCCAGAGCTCAAAGTGAAAAACTTAGAGATAAAAACACTTTGGGAGGTGTATCCATCCCACCAACGAAAACGACTTAGAGTTCCCAATACTTTCCATGCTTAGATATATCATAGGCGGTTCCCAAATATAAAATAAAGTTTATTTCTTTTTCCACCATACTTTCACTTTCCATGGCTAACCGTATCCGCGGGTGCCCTCCATACCAACACTTTCCAAGGAATTTATTATTTGACAACATAAAGTAAATTCAATTTTTTGCATTTCGGGACTGGGCATCCCTAATACCTTTGCCTTACTCTCGTGCAATGACAAGTGAATAAACACTCATCTTGACAATAACACATCTAGCATGGAAAATATTAGCCACCCCTCACCACTCCATGAGCGAAACAAACATACAAAAGAGAAGTTTATTTTGAAAATTAGAGATGACACATGCAAATTTTCTTAGAACGGCAAAAGAATACTGCATATAGGTAGATATAGTGGACTCATGTGGCAAAACTGGTTTAAAGGATTTTGGATGCACAAGTAGTGATCATATTCGGTGCAATATGATGGCTAGCAAAAGATTGAGAAGCGACCAACCAAGAAACGGATAATGTCATAAGAAAGCATTAAGCATAAATAACACCGAATAATGCACCACAAGTAGGATATAATTTCATTGCATGACTATTGACTTTCGTACTTGCATAGGGAATCACAAACCTTACCACCAATATTCTTACTAAAGCATAATTACTCATCAACATAACTCACATATCACATCATCATATCTCAAAACTATTACAAAGAATCAAGTTTATTTTGTCCAATGATCTTCATGAAAGTTTTTATTATATCCTTCTTGGAGATCTATCACTTTGGGACTAATTTTCATGTGTTGCTTTTCATAAGCTCAAACAAATATAAATGAAGATCATGAGCATAATTTTTTTCTCTCTCTCAAATTAATTTAAGTGAAGCAAGAGAGAATTTCTTGAAAATTTTACTAACTCTCAAATAAATCTAAGTGAAGCAAGAGAGCATTTCTTCAAAAATACCAAGCACACCGTGCTGAAAAAGATATAAGTGAAACACTAGATCAAGTCCATTGCTCATAAAAATTTAAGTGAAGCATAGAGAGAAATTTTAACAAGTCATGCCATAATTTTGGCTCTCCCAAATAGGTGTGTCCAGCAAGGATTGATGACTTAAAACAAAAAATAAAACAAGCAAAGACTCATATCATAAAAGACGCTCCAATTAAAAAACATATCATGTGACGAATAAAAATATAGTTTCGAGTAAAATATCGATGATCGATGGAAGAAAGCGGGGATGCCACTCGGGGGCTGATACGTCTCCAATGTATCTATAATTTTTGATTGTTCCACGCTGTTATATTATCAATCTTGGATGTTTTATAAACATTTTATAGTAATTTTATATCATTTTTTGGTACTAACCTATTGACATAGTGCCAAGTGCCAGTTCCTATTTTTTCTGTGTTTTTTACATCGCAGAAAATCAATATCAGACGAAGTCCAAATGCCCCCGGACCGCCTCTTTGCTCTATAAATACCCCAAAAATCCCAGAACCCTAGGGGAGTCAACGAAATATTCATCTAGCCGCCACAGAGTCCAGAACCACCAGATCCAATATAGACACCATCTCGGATGGGGTTCACCACCTCCATTGGTGCCTCTCCGATGATGCGTGAGTAGTTCTTTGTAGACCTTCAGGTCCGTAGTTAGTAGCTAGATGGCATCATCTCTCTCTCTCTTGATTCTCAATACAATGGTCTCTTGGAGATCCATATGATGTAACTCTTTTGCGGTGTGTTTGTTGGGATCCGATGAACTTTGAGTTTATGATCAGATCTATCTTTTTATATCCATGAAAGTTATTTGAGTTTCTTTGATCTATTATATGCATGATTGCTTATAGTCTCATATTTCTTCTCCGATATTTTGGTTTTGTTTGGCCAACTTGATCTATTTATCTTGCAACGGGAAGAGGTGCTTTGTAGTGATTTCGATATTACGATGCTTGATCCCAGTGACAGAAAGGGAAATGACACGTATGTATCATTGCTACTAAGGATAAAACTATGGGGTCTATCTCTACATAGATAGATCTTGTCTACATCATGTCATCATTCTTATTGCATTACTCCGTTTCTCCATGAACTTAATACACTAGATGCATGCTGGATAGCAGTCGATGTGTGGAGTAATAGTAGTAGATGCAGGCAGGAGTTGGTCTACTAATCTTGGACGTGATGCCTATATAATGGTCATTGTCTGGATATCGTCATAATTATTTGAGGTTCTATCAATTGCCCAACAGTAATTTGTTCACCCACCATTTGCTATTTTTCTCGAGAGAAGCCACTAGTGAACCCTACGCCCCCCTGATCTTCTTTCTCATATATTTGCCTTTGCAATCTATTTTTATTTCCTTTTATTTTCAGATCTATTAAACCAAAAACCCAAAAATACTTTGCTGCAATTTATTATTATTTATTTATTTGGCGTTCGATCTATCAATCTACTACAAATTTGTCTCACATCCGTTTGCCTATCTTGAGGTGCCGTACCCCGAAAGGGATTGACAACCCCTTTAACACGTCGGGTTGCGAGGATTTGTTATCTGTGTGCAGGGGCTGTTTACCTTGTGTTGCTTGGTCCTCCTACTGGTTCGCTAGCCTTGGTTTCATATTTGAGGGAAATACCTACCGCTGCTGTGCTGCATCATCCCTTCCTCTTTGGGGAAATACCGATGTAGCTTCAAGCGACATCAAAAGGAATCTCTGGCGCCGTTGCCGGGGAGGATCTTAAACATATACCAGGTTCCTAATCACAAATCTCATCTCCTGGCAATTTACATTATTTGCCATTTGCCTCTCGTTTTCCTCTCCCCCACTTCACAAAAAATTGCCATTTTATTCGCCTCTCTTTTCCGTTTGCCGTTTTCTTGCCGGATCTGTTTTTGAGTGCAATCTTGTTGTGTAGTCATCATGACTCAAGAGAACACCAAGCTATGTGATTTCTCAAATACCAACAACAATGATTTTATTGGCACTAAGATTGCTCCTCCCGCCGCTAGTGTGGAGTCTTGTGATATTAATACTGCTTTGTTGAATCTTGTTATGAAAGAGCAATTTTCCCGTACTCCTAATGAGGATGTCGCGTCCCATCTTAATACATTCGTGGAATTATGCGATATGCAAAAGAAAAAAGATGTGGACAATGATGTGGTCAAGATAAAATTATTTCCATTTTCTTTGCGTGATTCTGCAAAAATTTGGTTCTCTTCTTTGCCTCGCCATAGTATCGATTCTTGGAAAAAGTGCAAAGATGCTTTTATCACTAAGTATTTTCCTATCGCAAAAATTATTTCCCTTAGAACCCAGATCATGAATTCCAAGCAACTTGAACATGAGCATGTTTCACAATCTTGGGAAAGTATGAAAATGATGCTAAGGAATTGCCCAACTCATGGGTTAAATCTTTCGATGATCATACAATTTTTTATGCGGGGTTGAATTTGATTCTCATAATATTTTAGATTCTGCCATGGGTGGTAATTTTATGGAAATTACTTTGGGTGAAGCCACCAAATTGCTTGATAATATTATGTCAAATTATTCACAATGGCATACCGAAAGAGCTCCTACTAGTAAAAAAGTTAATTCGGTTGAAGAAATTTCTTCTTTGAGTGAAAAGGTTGATGCTCTTGTGAAATTGGTTGCTAGTATAAGTGCTCCTATTGATCTTAATGATATGCCTTTGTCTACTTTGATTGAGAAAAATAGTGATGCCATAGATGTGAATTTTATCCCTCGAAATAATTTTATCAACAATGATTATAGAGATAATTTTAATCCTAGGCCTTTTCCCAATAATTCCTCTAATAATTATGGTAATTCCTATGGAAATAAATCTTATAATAATAATAGGAACACCTATGATCTTGAGAATAATATTAAAAAATTTATCAACACTCAAAAAGTTTTCAACACTTCCATAGAAGAAAGGTTGAGTAAGATTGATGATTTGTCTAGAAGTGTTGATAGAATTGCTGATGATGTGGAAAATCTCAAGGTGAAATTTTTTGTGCCTAAGGTTGATGAAACAATTAAAGCTCTTTATGTTTCTATGCCTGAAAGTAAGAAAAGAGCCGCTATGCTTAGAGCTAAAAGAGAATTTTTAGAAAAAGCGTTTTCCAGTGATTTCTTTCGCAAAAGTGATGAAGATCTTAAAATGATTGGTGTTTCTTCTATTCATTCCTTGTTTAGTAAAGTTAAGATTGATGAAAAAGGGAATGGATAAGAGTCAACTTTAGGTAGAAGGCGTCCCAATATTTCAGAGGGTGAAAATCTTGTTGAGAAAATTGATGAAAGTGGGTTTGGAGAGGTCAAAACTTTAGTTAGTGATGTGCCCACTCTTTTGGATTACAAAGACTTTAATTATGATAGTTTCTCTTTGATTGATTGTATTTCTTTGTTGAAATCGATGATAAATTCGCCGCATGCTTATGTACAAAATAAAGCTTTTACTAACCATATTATTGATGCTATGATGAAAGCTCTTGAAGAAAAATTGGAATTAGAAGTTTCAATTCCTAGAAAATTGCATGATGAATGGGAACCTACTATCAAAGTAAAGATTAAAAATTATGAGTGTTTTGCTTTGTGTGACTTGGGTGCTAGTGTTTCTACAATTCCGAAATCTTTATGTGATGTGCTTGGTCTTACTAATCTTGAAGAATGTTCTTTGAATTTGCACTTGGTGGATTCTACTATTAAAAAGCCTATGGGAAGAATTAATGATGTTCTTATTCTTGCAAATAGGAATTATGTGCCCATAGATTTTATTGTTCTTGATATTGATTGCAATCCGTCTTGTCCAATTATTCTTGGTAGACCGTTTTTACGCACTATTGGTGACGTGATTGATATGAAAGAAGGCAACATTAAGTTCCAACTTCCTTTGAGGAAGGGTATGGAACACTTTCCTAGAACTAGAATTAAGCCATCTTATGAATCAATCATGAAGGCATCTTATGGATCTCGAACCAAAGATGACAAAACTTACATCCTTGTTTTATGCCTAGCTAAGGGCGTAAGACTATAACGCTTGTTGGGAGGCAACCCAATGAATTAATTTTACTTTTTTGCTTTTTGCTTTATGTTTTTGTGTGTTGGAAAAAATTATTCTACTATTACGATTGTGTTTTTTATGTCTTAATTAGTGTTTGTTCCAAGTAAAGCCTTTAGGATCTTCTTGGGTGATAGTTGTTTGATCTTGCTAAAAAAATAGAAACTTTTACGCTCACGAAATTAATTTTCATTTTTTACCAGAGATCGATAAAATACCCATTCCACTCGCAGTAGATCAATATACAAATTGCTCAGGCCGTCCTAATTTTTCAGAATTTTTGGAGTTACAGAAGTATTCAAAATAGTCAGATTGGTACAGACTGTTCTGTTTTGACTGATTCTATTTTCTTTGTGTTGTGTGCTTATTTTGATGGCTCTATGGTTTTGTTTGATGAGGTTTTCCCATAGAAAAGTTGGAATACAGTAGATATAATACAAAAACAAAATATGAATTGGTTTGATACAGTACTTATAGTAGTGATTTATTATTCTTATACTAACGGATCTCCCGAAGGTTTTGTTCAGTTTTGTGTGATTGAAGTTTTCAAGTTTTGGGTTATCTTATGATGGATGAAGAAAGGATGGAAGAGCCTAAGCTTGGGGATGCCCCGGCATCCCAAGCTATTATCCAGAAATGAGCAACCAACTAAGCTCGGGGATGCCCCCGAGTGGCATCCCCGCTTTCTTCCAACGATCATCGATATTTTACTTGAGACTATATTTTTATTCGTCACATGATATGTGTTTTGATTGGAGCATCTTGTATGATATGAGTCTTCGCTTGTTTTATTTTGTGTTTTAAGTCATCAATCCTTGCTGGACACACCTATTTGATAGAGCCAAAATTATGTCATGACTTGTTAAAATTGCTCTATGCTTCACTTAAATTTTTATGAGCTACGGACTTGCTCCAGTGCTTCACTTATATCTTTTTGAGCATGGTGTGCTTTAGTATTTTTGAAGAAATGCTCTCTTGCTTCGCTTAGATTTATTTGAGAGTTAGTAAAATTTTCAAGAAATTCTCTCTTGCTTCACTTAAATTAATTTGAGAGAAAGAAAAATTTATTATGCTCATGATCTTCACTTATATTTGTTGGAGCTTGTCAAAAGCTGTAACATCCCAAATTTTGAATTTGGAATGTTATACACTAGATCATCATTGCATATCATATTTTATTGCATTTTGGTTGATCCTAGAAAATTCTACGCAACTCAAGGACCCTCGAAGAGAGTTGGGGATTTCGTTATTTTCATATTTGAGTTTCTCAAATTTTGAAAATAGGATCAATTTGATTTTATTTATTTTATCTTCAATTATTTCTATTATCAAAATATGAGAGAGGGAATAAAATGACTTTCCCAAAATAAAGAAATATTGAGGATTTAATAAAAAAATCAAATAAGATTTTATTTTGGTTTTATTTGCTATTTTATTTGAATTTAGGAAAAATGCGCGTTTTTCAAAATTGCATTTAGGCCCCAAATAAATGTTCATCCTGTGTGGCTTGATTTTAGAAGCCGGGGAAAATTTATTTTGGGATTTTTGGAGTCCGTTTAGTATTCCTTTTGATTTTTTCTAAGCGTAACTATTTTAAAAAACGTGCAACCGACTTACCGGGCCGTGTCCGACCTGGACACCCGGCCCGGCCGGCTTTAAATAGCCGGGAGGCCCAGCCGCCGCCCCCACCGAAACCCTAGCCGCCTCTAGCCTGCCACCGCCGGATCCGCCGCCGGAGGTAGATCTCTCCGCCGGTGTTTTTTTTAAACCGATCGGTTTTTTTAGTTCGTATTTTTTAAATAGATCGGTTTTTCCGGTTTACTTAATTAGCGAGCGTTCGCTCGTTCGTTCGTTTTAACGAACGCGTTCATCGTTTAGGTCCAGATAACGAACGTTCGTTCGTTAATCTGTCCGTCGTTTTTCCTTTTCTCGAATTAAATCCACGATTTTTCTGATCGCGATTTCTGATCCGATTTTCGTTTCAGTTTAACTTTTCGCTCGTTTATCGAAATCAGGCGATTCAAGCGCCTAGAGTTTCGTCTCGAAACCCTCTTTCCGTTTAAGCCACTCAAACAAGTTTTTGCCACTGTAAAAATTTCCTTAGATCCAGAATAGTAAACGAAGCTTGTTTCTTTTGCCGTTTGTCTTTCGTTGCTTCGTTTGATTTGATTCTTTTTTCCAACCGGAGTTCTTAAGTTGAACTTTCTGGTTAGATCTCTTATTTGAGTTTTACCTGTGCATTAGATGAGTACTTATTGTATGCTTGTTTGTTTGCGATAGAGTACCCGGAGTGCGCCGCTTGCTACTTCGAATCGCTAGGTTTTGAAGGTCATCAGCAAGGCAAGTAACACTTTGATCATACCTCCTACTACCCAGTTTTTATTGCATTAGATCAATCCTCACACATTGCATGATTAGGACCTAATTAAATTGTGGGTTTGGGAAGTAGTTGAGTTAGAACCTATTACCTGTTTATTATCAAACCTTTGGGAGTCACTTCTACGTTGCTTATTATGCTATGCTATGCTAGTAGACGTGGATTGGGTGAGTGTATCCATGACAGATGTGAGATTGTTAAATTAATGGTTTATCTAAGGTGGCAACTTAAATACACATCTGTGTGGATTGAGGCACCTTGGTATTCCAGCGATTGCCTGTTTTCTTTTGGACCTCCACCCAGGCTCAAAGGGATCATGAGATTATTCATGCTAGAAACTTCTGTGTGCAGCCACAAGCTACTATGGGCTCTAGCATAGTTGACTAAGTCGTGCAAACTCTTATAGTGGTAGACTAGCAGATGTTGGGGATGTAGGTTGGTACAGTCTACCCGTTCGTAAGGTGCTAGCGCTTCTGAAAGACTATGTCTCGGTCATCCATTTCTCAAACACCATGTAGTGCGAGAAATCAAACGGAGGAGATCGAGTCTTGTGGGGAAAAGTGCGCAAACCTTTGCAGAGTGTATAAACTAATCATGGTTAGCCGTGTCCCTGGTTATGGACATCTTGAGTATCTAGTACCTGGATTATCATGTGAATCTCATCATGTTACTCTAAAATTAATTTTGTTGGGTTTTGTTTAATGATGATGCTTAATTGGGATTGAGAATGCTGTCAACCATTCTCAATGTTTAACAACTACCATGATAGTTAAATAAAATTTATTCCTTTGCAGTAGGGAAAATTGGCTTTACGCAAAAACTGTAACCATAGAGCTTTCCACCAGCCAAATATGCATGTAGTATAGCCTTATTCCTTCATTACTCTCTATGTGTTACTTTGCCAGCATATTCCATGTGCTGACCCGTTTCGGGCTGCAACGTTAATGTTGCAGACTTTTTAGATGACGAGTAACGTGCTTTTAGGTCGTGGTTCTATACTCAGTGATGCCGTTGGAGTTGATGGACTCACTTATCTTCCAAGCCTTCCGTTGTTATCGTTATTAGATGGCCTCAAGCCATATTTATTGTAATAAGTTCTCTTTTGAGACACTCGATGTAATAAGTGTGTGATTGCTACTCTATTATAAATCTTTCAAGCACTGTGTGGTGTCAGCATTACTGATCCAGGGATGACACCTGAGCACAGAGATTGGACCGTTTGAGGTCTGGTCGCTACAAAAGCAACACATGAAAATTAGTCCCAAAGTGATAAATATCCAAGAAGGATATAATAAAAACTTCCATGAAGATCATTGGACAAAATAAACTTGAGTCTTAGTAATAGTTTTGAGATATGATGATGTGATATGTGAGTTATGTTGGTGAGTAATTATGCTTTGGTAAGAATATTGGTGTTAAGGTTTGTGATTCCCTATGCAAGTACGAAAGTCAATAGTCATGCATGAAATTATATCCTATTTATGGTGCATTATTCAGTGTTAATTATGCTTAATGCTTACTAATGAAACTCTGCCAGACCGATTTAGTTCAAAATGTGAATGTTAGGGTTTTCGATGGGACTGACATGTCAACTCGGTGTGACTGATTTCATTAGGGTTAGGGCATAACTAATCTCGGTGAGACCGATTACACAAACTCGGTGGGACCGGTTTTGGTAATAAGCTAACCAGAGAGTTGGTCAGGCAAACTCGGTGGGACTAATTCGCTCATCTCGGTGAGACCGAAATGTTACGAAGGGGAAACAAAGAGTTTGCATTGCGAACTCGGTGGGACCGATGGATCATCTCAGTTGGACCGAAACGTTACGAAGGGAAACAGAGAGTTTGCAATCCCATCTCGGTGAGACTGAGATCCCTATCGGTAAGACCAAAGTAACTAGGGTTTGTGGCAGTGGCTATGTCAAGTGAACTCGGTGGCGCCGGATAGAACATTTCGGTGGGGCCGAGTTTGACTTTTGGTTTGGGATACATGTGGATATGAGAAAGTAGTTGAGGGTTTTTGGAGCATATCACTAAGAATTTTGAGCAAGCAATCCATTAAGCAACACCTCATCCCCTTTAAATAGTATTGGCTTTTCCTATGGACTCAATGTGATCTTGGATCACTAAAAGTAAAATGTAGAATCTTGAGATTTAGAGCTTGTGAAGGAAATATGCCCTAGAGGCAATAATAAAGTTATTATTTATTTCCTTATATCATGATAAATGTTTATTATTCATGCTAGAATTGTATTAACCGGAAAC
>NC_053025.1:504138842-504162936 GCF_003073215.2 Triticum urartu
ATGTTGGGTCTTCAAGCAATCCGGCAAACTCAACGCCGAACACAAGGGGCTCGATACACCAAGTGAGGACGATGACGAACCCCACAAGCAGAGCACCGGGAAACAAAAGAATTTCCGACAAGAAGTCAAAACAGTAAACTTACTTCACGTGACAAAAGGGAAAAACAATGTGGCACCTATAGAGATACGCGCCATGCGGCCTATCACAAAGGAGTCTCGCCACTGGTTGTTAAAACTGATCACCTTCGACCATCAGGATTACTCTGGAAGTATCCGGAACGCAGGTTAGACCGCCTTGGTATTAGATCCGATAATCGACGGATTCCACTTTACACAAGTCCTGATGGACGGCGGCAGTGGTCTAAACCTGCTATATCAGGACACAATCCGCAAAATGGGGATGGACCCAACAAAAATTCGCCATAGCAACACTTCCTTTAAAGGAGTAACGCCAGGCCCGGATGCCCATTGCACGGGTTCTCTCCTGCTAGAAGTAATGTTCGGTTCCCCCGATAACTTCCGCCACAAAAAGCTAACCTTCCACATGGCCCCATTTTCAAGTGGCTATCAAGCACTACTGGGACGCGAAGCTTTCGCCCGCTTTAACGCAATACCGCATTATGCATCTCTCACGCTTAAGATGCCTGGCCCATGAGGCATCATCTCACTAAAGGGAAACATTGAATGTTCCTCGCGCGCAGAAGACTATACGGCCGCCTTGACAGCCACACATTAAAACAACTTCACCAACAAAAGCATCTAACAGGTCATTAAGACCACAGACACGGCTAGGCGAGTCCGGAGCAAACTTAGAATTGATAAAGGTTTTTGTAGCCGTACACCCCTATACAAGGGGCTCCGCATATGTAAAATAAGCGACAATAAGGCTAAATTTTCCCCATCTTCAATTATACTTTGTTTACTTAGTAAAACATATATTTCGCACAGCTATTCTTCTTTCAACTAAGTTCCTCTCTTTTACAGATGAACACCGTGCTACACCCGTCCAGGACACGGCGCAACGGAGACACAGGCGCAGACGTGCAGCAGGGACCCGTCCCAAGGATTCTCTTTAGATTAAGACCCTGCGTAAACCTTTTTCACTGTCTCTTGTTGATGCACATCCCCCGGATGCATAGTATAACCGAGGAGGAGGCTGGCGTCTTGGCATGTGGCCACGTTAGAATTTCGCACATACCTGGACACCAGGGGCTTATTATCATGGGCACTGCTCAGCCCGTTTTTATAAAGACCGAATACCTTAGGGAGTGTTCGGCGTCGCGAGTTTGGCCTTATATGCATCAGCTCCGAATCATGTCTTTGGTCAAATGTTCGGTTTGCCCGGCTCCTGTGTTTTTCTGCCTTACGTTCCGCTCTATCGGCTAAGGCGGCACCAGGAGAACTACTGCGATTGTGCCCCAGTTCAGCCAGGCGAGCACCTCAGTAGAGAAAGCTGAAAACTGACTGTCATGATATAGCGTGAGACTGGTCAACCACTCGATGACCTATCGGAGTCTTCGGGATTCCTCCGCATTAACGAAGGGCCGTTTCCCGGCCAAGCACACACGCGCCCCGAGTTCGGGCGAGCGCGGCGCCACCAGGGGCTATATAGTAGCCCCCCTGTCAAACTCCTATGGCTAAGTGAAAGTGATAAAGCATTATAGTCCGATTGCCTAGTTCGCTGCGCTATCACCTCCTTCATGGACCAAGACGTTGGATCAAGTGTGAGAATGCGCCTTCTGCGAAAACCCCCGCATTATATGCGTGGGGGCTGAAGCCGACGACTGCCATCTTTCAGATTATATACACATATACCTAAACGGCCGCACAGGACCCATTATAATACTTGCAGGCACAAGTATAAAAAGCTTCTACAATTCATCAAAATATTGTTTTACAATAATACATGTTATTCGAACATAATATCCTTCGAGCATTGCATCTCTATTAAACAAGCGACTTGCAGAACTTCCTGAAAATAGTGCTCAGCAGGTATTCGGCCTCCGTCTGAATCTTGGGATGCAACAGCGGCGGCCTCCATCTCCGCCCAGTATGTCTTGACACGGGCAAGGGCCATCCGCGCACCCTCTATGCATGCTGACCTCTTCATCGCATTGATATGCGGCACGGCACCAAGGAACTGCTGCACCAAGCTAAAATAACTGTTCGGCTTTGGTCTTTCTGGCCACAGATGATTAACAACATCCTTCATGGCGGGTCCAGACAACCTATTCAGTTCGGCCCATTTGGCCAAACGATCGGTCAACGGAAGCGGACGCTCCGGATTGTTGAATTGTGACCAGAAGAGCTTCTCCACTTCGCTATCTTTCTGATCTCGGAAATGTTCGGCCGCATCAGCGGCACTCGCAGCTAAATCCAGATATGCGTCCGCTGAACTCCACATCCGGTCCAACGGAGCGTATTTAGGATCTCCGAACTTCATCCGCAGCATAAAGGGCTTTCCAGCCGCGATATCTCCGTCCTGACGCAGCTCCTCCTTCATCGCTCTCATCACAGAACGAGCATCCTTGGCCGCTGTAGTGGCCTTCTCCAGGTCTGTCCGCTCCGCCCGATCTTCTTTTTCAAGAAGCTTGCAGCGGTCAGCAGCGTTCTTTAACTTCACAGCCATTTCGACCATTTCCTTCTTGCTTCAGCAGTGAGCAACCTGTTCGGCTTTCAGCTCTTCAATTGCCTTTACGGCAGCCGCGTCACTTCTCCTTTCTTGCTCCTCGGCTCGGGCAAGTTCCGCCCGAAGGTTCTCCATGGCAGCGGCCCCATCTGCATCAAGTGCACACGCTGTAAGATACTGGCATCAAGCTCCTCTTACCAGGTGTCTCCGGAGAAATTACATACCTTGTGCCTCGTCAAGTCACTTGTTGACAAGCGCGATGTCGGCATCTGCCACGTCAAGTTGCCGCATTAGCTCGGCAAATTCATTAGTCCGGCTGGCCACCGGACACTTCGCCACCTACATAGGAGGGTGGCAAAATTACACCTGGGACTATGATCCTCTGCGTGCTGTCGTCTTCGACAACACACAAAGTCTTAGGGGCTAATATCTACACAGGGCGCATCTTATATGCGGAACTGTCAAAAGGTACATCACCTCGCGTACCTCAAAACCTGTCAGTAAACTCCTGACGGCCTCGTGCAACTCGCTTTCAGCGGACGAAATCCTTTCAATTACCGTACCCATCAACGTACGGTGTTCCTCTGAGATAGACGCTCGCCCTAACAGATCCTTTAGTTCATCCGACCAAGCACCAGGCGGTGCCGGACTCGTTCGATGGCCTTTTTCAAAGACCGGACACAGATGGCCTTGGGGGGCCATATGACTGCCTTCCGGCCCTGCCGGATTCGGAGAAACCCTCCGCGACAATACCTCGGGATCGCCCGCCTCGTAAGGCGGTACGGCAGGGGGAGGCATTCCGCTCTCCATCATCTCTGGAAGAAGATCCCCTGAAGATGAGCTCTGCTGAGAAGGGCTGAGATCCGAACTACAAGGTAAAATTTTGGTTATTTTCCTCAAAAATAAAACAAGGATTTCTCTCATTTTAAACATCCCCTCTCTACTTACGGCTCGGTGGAGGGTTGATCCCCTTGAGGGCATAGGACGGCCGAGGCATCCCCCGGCACAGGACCCTCTGGCGAAGATTTCTTCCCCCGCTTTGAGACAATGGACTCCGGGTCTTCAGAGGCAGTCCTCTTCCTTTCCTGAGTAGAGGAATTTTCGATTCCTCCTTTCCAGACAGCCTCCTTCGGGGAGGCAGCAACTTCTTTGTCCCCCCTTCGCTTTCTTCCGAAGGCACGATCTCCAGCATCCTGGTTAACACGGGATCCGGCGAGGTCTCGGGAAGGGGGGCCGGACACCTGATTAACTTCGCCTTCGCTACCCACTCCTGTTTCAAAGACAACTCTTTTAAGGGTGATGTTGTGATAAATGAACAGATGGTGTGTCCGGGCACAGGGCTACTTACTTGAGTATCCGGACGACTGCAGCTCAGACCTGCGCCCTCCGTAGAATCCGGACACACTACTTGTGGTCCGAAGAACAATTTGTACATTTACGCGGGCGTCATGCCAAGAAAATGTTGGAGAACTCGTGGTCCCTCCGGGTTGAACTCCCACAGGCGGAGGGGGCGACGTTTGCAGGGCAGAACTCGGCGAATTAACATAACCTGCGTCACCATGACCAGACTGATGTCTCTTTCTAGGAGATCTCGGATGCGGCCCTGCAACAGGGGCACGTCCTTTGCCGACCCCCAGTCCAGCCCCTTATTGACCCATGACGCCAGTCGTGGCGGGGGACCCGAGCGGAAAGCAGGCAGCGCCACCCACTTGGTGCTCCTGGGAGCTGTGATATAAAACCACTCTTGTTGCCATAAGCTGAACTCCTCTTGAAAAGAGCCCTCAGGCCATGGAGTGTCAGCATTCTTGCTTATAACAGCGCCTCCGCACTCCGTGTGCTGTCCCTCAATCATCTTCGGCTCTACTTTAAAGGTCTTAAGCCACAGTCCGAAGTGAGGAGTAATACGGAGGAAGGCTTCACACACGACAATAAACGATGAGATGTGGAGGATGGACTCCGGGGCTAAGTCGTGAAATTCCAGCCCATAATAAAACATGATCCCCCTCACGAAGGGATCCTTCGCGAAGCCTAGCCCTTGGAGGAAGTGAGACACGAACGCCACGCTCTCACCAGGCTTGGGAGTAGGAATAACCTGCCCGTGAGCAGGCAGCCTATGCGAGATTTCGCCGGTCAAAAACCTGGCCTCTCTCAGCTTTAGCACGTCTTCCTCCGTGACGGAGGAAGGCGTCCATCGGCCTCGAAGGTTGGAGCCGGACATCGTCGAAGGTCCGAAGCGCCTGAAATCTAGGGCCTTGGGTGTTGGAACTCAAGGCGAAGGGCGAATTCGATTGAGATCAAAAGAAAGGAGTAAGGCCTTGGTCTCTTTATAAGAGGTTGAATACCAAGATCCCTCCCCGTGACCGTTTGGGACTCGCCTTTGATCGAGGAGACACACCAACGGGCAAGATTGGGTTACCCACGTCTGTATTGATGAGAATCCCGTAAATAAAGGCGACACGATCTCTGCTTCGACAAGACGTGTGAAGGAAACCGCCTCACAAAACGCGCTGAGGTGGGACAGTAAAAATGGTTCAAATAAAGGCTTGGCTGTGGCGTGATGACACGCTACGGAATACGTCAGCAGATTAGACTTGTGTAAATATTATTCTCTCTATGGCAGTATGTGGAACTTATTTTGCAGAGTCGGACACTATCCTTGTGTTCAAAATCTTCTATGAAGTATTCGGAGGAGGAACCCGCCTTGCAATGCCGAAGACAATCTGCGCGCTGGACTCGTCGTCATTGAAGCCTGGTTCAGGGGCTACTGAGGGAGTCCTGGATTAGGGGGTGTCCGGATAGCCGGACTATAACCTTTGGCCGGACTCTTGGACTATGAAGATACAAGATTGAAGACTTCGTCCCGTGTCCGGATGGGACTTTCCTTGGCGTGGAAGGCAAGCTTGGCAATACGGATATGTAGATCTCCTCCCATTGTAACCGACTCTGTGTAACCCTAGCCCTCTCCGGTGTCTATATAAACCGGAGGGTTTTAGTCCATAGGACGAACAACAATCATACCATAGGCTAGCTTCTAGGGTTTAGCCTATTTGATCTCGTGGTAGATCTACTCTTGTACTACCCATATCATCAATATTAATCAAGCAGGAGTAGGGTTTTACCTCCATCGACAGGGCCCGAACCTGGGTAAAAATAGTGTGTCCCTTGTCTCATGTTACCATCCGCCTAGACGCACAGTTCGGGACCCCCTACCCGAGATCCGCCAGTTTTGACACCGACACCCCCCCCTGAAGGTAGTTCCAGAAGAGAAGGCGTAGGTCAAGGTGCTGGTCGAGCGGGTCGTCCAGCTTGTCCGCGACGGGGTGACCGGGATGGGCCTACTGGAGGTCTTTCTCGGTCGACGCATCCAACCTCTTCAGGTGCGCGATCATTCGATGTGGATGTACTCTGGGCTCGAGGATTCCACTCGGATCCACCCGGAGGACGTCAGCGAGGATACCTTGGAGAAGTGGTTGATGGGGATCACCAGCAACAAAGACAACCCTCGGGGGTTTAGGAGGGTGATTCCATTCGACAACTCGCACCAGCCGGAGCAGGTTTAATTCTGTCTTATCAAGCATCTTTTTGATTCACCAAGTGACATCTTGTTTATGATCGATTGGATTTGCTTTGATCATTGTCCTTTCAGGCCCTCATCGACATGTACTCAATGCCCAACGGAGTGCAGGACCAAGAGGCTGAGGAAGAAGGGAGCGGTGGCGAGAGCGGCGAGGAGCATTCGGAGGCCGAGGAAGACGAGGAGAGCGACGAATCGACTGACGAAGAAGTCAACTTGCCTCCTCGCAGGGAGAGGAGATCCAAACATGCCCATGACCTGGCGAGTGCTCCGGACTTGGTGGCCGCGCCGACTGGTCAATCTTCAAAGCGTCCTAGGACGTCTTCCCCGACGCCGACTGAAAAGGCTCCAAAGCAGTCCAAAGTTGCGCCGCCTCCAGCACCGAAAGCGCCGAAAGCCACCTCCTCCAAGCCGCCAAAAGCTTTGCCCAGGATCAAAGTGACCGTTCCTAATATCTCCGGGTAACCATCTGAATTGTCCCTCTCGTTGACTCAATTAACCGGACGTAATCGATTGAATGTGGGTCTCCGCAGTGCTGCTACGTCAGGAACCTCTTATTTCCAATACTGGGATGAGGAAATGGAAGATGCAGTAACCCCCAACCCAGGTATAAACTCTTGCGATTTGATTCTTTGGTCGATTGCGTTCGAGTGGCTCACTTGGGGTTGAATGATCTGCCTTGCAGCTCCACCCAACGTCATCGATCTTCCAGATGACGACGAAGATGTGGCTCTTAAGCCCAGAAAAAGCAAGAAGGTAACCGCTGGTAGGACGTCTCAGCAAGAAACCACTACGACACCTCCCGTACGTCAACTTGAAGACGCGGGCAGGGCTTCTGTGACCTTCGCCACACCTTTGTTGAGTGGGCCTCCCGCACCGTCGACTGCGCCTGTGATTCCTTCAGCTGTCCAACTCCACGCCACGGAGCTCCAAGCCGCCGCACCTGTGTTGTCTGCCCACTTTTTCACCAGCTACCCTGTCCCGGACAACCAGTCGGAAGCGGCTGCGGAAGCCATTCGACAAGCTGCCATGATGATGGAGCGGGTGAAAACAGTGCATGAGAATAGCCAGGCTGCCTACGACGCCAGCGCTGCTCTTCGGGCCAATGTCCAGGTGAGTAAACTTTCCGACTGTTTTTGCTCTATGAGGAAATGTTACTCGAAAAATCTTCGTCTACACAATCTCCTATTGTTTGCGTCGAATTAGAGCACCCACTGGGTGTTTTGTTGATTTTGGTAGTTTCACTCTTCTACTCGATCTGGGCGAGTGGAATTAGAACCGGTGGGGGCACGATAAGTGCACCCACTGGGTGTAGTCCCCGAGACCGTGGTCGACTGCTGGCAGTCAACTGGGGTCTGAGTTCTTCTTTCCTCGTTACAGTCGACTCGGGCGACTGGTCGAGTAGTTTCGTTCTTCCACTCGGTCTGGGCGAGTGGGATCTGAATCGGTGGGGGGCACGCAAAGTGCACCCACTGGGTGTAGTCCCCGAGACCGCAGTCGACTGCTAGTAGTCGACTGGGGTCTGAGCAGTTTTTTTAGTTGAGTCTTAGTCAGTGGGGGCACGCCAAGTGCACCCGCTGGGTGTAGCCCCTGAGACTGCAGTCGATTGTGTGCAATCGGCTGAGGTCTAAGTGAACTTCTTTAGGCTTTATTCACTCGGAAGTAAACAACCTTTGATCTTATCAACTGATCCGTCTTTTGCCTTCTGCAGAAGTCTTGCACTCTTATTTCTAAGTTTGCTGAACTTGAGGAGAAGCAGAGGCAACTCAACCTTGACTTGGAATTAGCCCAGCTGAATCTGAAGAAAGCTCAAGACGAAGCCGCTGGTATGGAAGGTAACTGACTGTCGATTGACTTTCAATACATTTCTTTGATCTCTTCTCTGATTCGATTGCTTCTTTTGCAGAGAAAATGAAGTTGGCTCTGGAGAAGAAGGACTCGGACCTCGCCGCCGCGCAAAAAGCAGCTCAAGATAAAACTGCTCTCGCAGACCAGAAGCTTGCTTCAATCGGGACACTGGAAGAAGAGGTGACCAAACTGAAATCTTGCCTTAATGAAGCTAACCGCGAAGTGACCAGTCTGAAGAAGGACAAGGTCGCCCTGAATGAAAAGCCGGAGTCTGCGATCCGCAAGAGGAATGACACGGAAGATTATCTGAGGACTCTTGCCAAGAAGCTTTATCTCACGCTGGAAGGTATTTCTTTTAATCCGACTACGTTGATGCTTGCGATCGGATCTTGCTTGGTCGATTGACTATTTTTTGTTGCAGAATTTTATCAAGACTTCGACGAGGAAACTGGAAGGGTCGAGACGGGTCTGGACCCTATCGCTTCTCCAGTCTGCGACGAAACTGCATTGAACGTGCTCCGACTGGAGTCTCGTATCGCCAGCGCCATAAGCTACCTCGCGCGCCTGAAGGAGGTAGTCTCCCGAATCGACTCATCGCTTTGGCCGGGGGCTACGCTTCAGAACGACTTGGAATCCTTGATGACTCTACTGAACGAGATTCCTGACCAAGTGCAAGAATGGAAGAAATCCTCCGCCCGGTGTGGTGCTGATGTGGCGCTGTCCTTGGTGCGAGTCCATTGCAAGGAGGCTCGTGAAGACAAGCTGGCTGCGATCAAAGTTGCTAACACCAAAAAGCATGACTTCCAGTCCTTCATGGAGACTTTCATTGCTGCCGCCACTCGGATCGCTGATGGGATCGACCTGGACTCATTTGTGGCGCCTGCCAGCCCTCCTCCGGCCGAGTGAACAAACTTATGAAACTTGAATCTGCTTTAAATTTGCCTCGGAATGCCGAGTGATTGTTGTAACCATTGAACTCCTTCAGGCTTGATGCCCGAGCACTTTTGATTTTCTTCTTGGAACTTTTAGGATTTATCTGAATTTGGTTTATCTCCGAATGTGCTTGAGTTTGCCTTCTAATGGACTTTGCTCACTGCTTGGAATAGTCTGTGCCGGAGACGCAGCTATGAGGGGGCAGCTCCAGTCGATCCGCGCTTTGTCGTCCTCGTGGATAGGGGATGGAGCGGACGTTGTATTCGTGTCGTAGCTCCGAAGGAGAAGGTTGCAGTCGACCTGCACCTCGTCATTCTTGCGGATGGGGATGGAGCGGACGTTGTATTTGCATCGTAGCTCCGAAGGAGAAGGTTGCAGTCGACCTGCACCTCGTCATCCTTGCGGATGGGGATGGAGCGGACGTTGTATTTGTGTCGTAGCTCTGAAGGAGAAGGTTGCAGTCGACCTGGACCTCGTCGTCCTTGCGGATAGGGATGGAGCAGACGTTGTGCTTGTGCCGCAGCTTCGAAGGAGAAGGTTGCAGTCGACCTGCACCTCATCGTCCTTGCGGATAGGGATGGAGCGGACGTTGTATTTGTGCCGCAGCTCCGAAGGAGAAGGTTGCAGTCGACCTGCACCTCGTCGTCCTTGCGGATAGGGATATGTTTCAAACTTAGGCGAGTACTGGCCTGGAGCTAAGTCTCCTAGTGGGAGAACTTAGGCGAGTGCTGGACTGGAGCTAAGCTCCCGAGTGGGAGGGTTGCTCTCCACTCGGTAGGATTTCTTCAAACTTAGGCGAGTACTGGACTGCAGCTAAGCCCCCGAGTGGGAGGGTTGCTCTCCACTCAGTAGGATTTTTTCAAACTTAGGCGAGTACTGGCCTGGAGCTAAGTCTCCTAGTGGGAGAACTTAGGTGAGTGCTAGACTACAGCTAAGCCCCCGAGTGGGGGGGTTGCTCTCCACTCGGTAGGATTTTTTCAAACTTAGGCGAGTACTGGACTGCAGCTAAGTCTCCTAGTGGGAGAACCTAGGCGAGTGCTGGACTGGAGCTAAGCTCCCGAGTGGGAGGGTTGCTCTCCACTCGGTAGGATTTCTTCAAACTTAGGCGAGTACTGGACTGCAGCTAAGTCTCTTAGTGGGAGAACTTAGGCGAGTGCTAGACTGCAGCTAAGCCCCCGAGTGGGAGGGTTGCTCTCCACTCGGTAGGATTTTTTCAAACTTAGGCGAGTACTGGATTGCAGCTAAGTCTCCTAGAGGGAGAACTTAGGCGAGTGCTGGACTGTAGCTAAGCCCCCGAGTGGGAGGGTTGCTCTCCACTCGGTAGGATTTCTTCAAACTTAGGTGAGTACTAGACTGCAGCTAAGTCTCTGTGTGGGACTCCATATCTGAATGTCAATTCTCTGATAAAACTGACAGCGGTGCTTGCATCAAGGTTCTTGATAGGTTTAGCTTCGATCCATTTGGTAAACTTGTCGACTGCAACGAGCACATGAGTGAAGCCGCTCCTGCCAGTTCTCAGTGGTCCAACCATATCCAGTCCCCAAACAGCAAAGGGCCAGATGAGGGGGATGGTCTTCAGGGCTGACGCTGGCTTGTGAGACATGTCGGAGTAAAACTGGCAGCCTTCACATCTGTCGACTATATCTTTCGCCATTTCATTTGCTCGTGGCCAATAGAATCCAGCTCGGTATGCTTTAGCCACGATGGCCCGAGAGGACGCATGATGACCACAGGTCCCCGAGTGGATGTCATTGAGGATCATTCGACCTTCTTCTGGTGTTATGCATTTCTGACCGACTCCAGTCACGCTTTCCCTGAACAGCTGCCCTCTTATCACAGTAAAGGCCTTGGATCGACGGACGATCTGTCGAGCCTCTTCTTCATCCTCTGGGAGTTCTTTCCTGAGGATGTACGCAATGTAGGGCACCGTCCAGTCGGGAGTAATGGCCAGAACCTCCATGATCAGGTCGACCACGGCTGGGACCTCGACTTCAGTCGGATCTGTGGCGCTCTTAGGTTGCGGGGGCTCTTCAGTAAAAGGATCTTCCTGAACTGTCGGCGAGTGAATATGCTCCAAAAACACATTGCTGGGAATGGCTTCTCTCTTGGAACCTATCTTTGCCAAATCGTCGGCTGCTTGATTTTTCAGTCGGGGTATGTGGTGGAGTTCTAACCCCTCAAACTTCTTCTCAAGCTTTCTCACCGCGTTGCAGTAACCAGTCATGGCTGGGCTTCTGACGTCCCACTCCTTCATCACTTGATTAACTACCAAATCTGAGTCGCCATAGACCATGAGGCGACGGACGCCGAGTGAGATGGCCATGCGCAACCCATACAGGAGTGCTTCATATTCTGCTTCATTGTTGGAGGAATCAAAGTGAATCTGGAGGACATATCTGAGCTGTCTCCTCGGGGGGATACCAGAACTACTCCAGCACCAGAACCGTTCAGCATCTTGGATCCGTCAAAGAACATGGTCCAGTGCTCAGAGTGAACTTGAGTCGGCAGTTGCTGTTCGATCCACTCGGCGAGGAAATCTGCTATTGGACTTGATAGCTTTCTTTGCCTCAAACTTGATATCCAAGGGAAGGAGTTCAATCGACCCATTTTGCCACTCGACCAGTTGCATCCCTGTTGTGCAGAATCTCTGACAATGCGAGTCCACTGACGACTCTAACAGAGTATGCTGAGAAGTAGTGTGCAACCTGTCATCGTGATCTGTAAACTCTAGAAGTGACATCGAGCGAAATTATGTCTCTTGAAGGTATGTATCCTCTCATCGTCGTCTTAATAAAGATGTATAGAGACCGTTAACTGTGTACATAGGACATAGTATTGTAGCGAGAGCCTGCATATGTTCATTGGTAGACATCATTGTGAAATTCAATAACGAGCTTCTCTGGAGAATAATTGTAGGGTCACAGTACAATCTTGCTTGGACCGGGCGCTATCAGTGTTTACTTACTAGCACACAATTATAGTCAACAGATGAGCGTCTCATGAGACAACCTCTAGTAGCTTTTTTCCGATGTCTATCTTCCCTCGAGCATTATGACCAGCATTAATGGAGTCGAAAATGTATCGACTTTGAAGGAGCCGCACTGATCAGTTTCACTATTGGATCCCCATGCTTGGTGATCATACATATTTTAATGGCAGTAGCATAGTCCTCTGCTTTAATCCAGTCCTATGATTGTGTGCAAAACCCATCCGACAAAAAGCGTGAAAAGACGAGAGACCGGAGCAAGGTCACAAGGCATCCGCGACCAAAGCTCAGGAGCTTTTAAATGATTTTGCAGTTCTGAGTCTTCAACCACTTATTCGAAAGCTGAGAGCTTTTCATGAGAAAACATCATATCCATCGCCGTGTGGCTATTCGCACCATTACCGAAACTTGTATGCAATTATACATTCACATTTTCTTCAATAGACACGAAGTACGGGTTAACAAATCGAGTAAATACGCCTTATCTACATATTGAGTGCGCGAGATATGAAATATCGACTTTGACGGGACTAGAGCCAAGGTCACACGCATACTCCCACGTAGACAAGTGAAATCTATCGTATGGAGAACTATATATGAGCATAATCCACTAACTAACACAGGTCACAGGATGGACCGTATTCATTAAAGTACATGGAAAGTAATATCCTGCAGACCTTACTATTATATCTCATGAGCCATCCAGAGTCTTAGAACGAGTACGGAGCTTAACCTCAATGAGTCTCAGAAACTATGAGATTATTATATTTTCATCCTCGTGGAACTCTAGAACGGCATATTTGAGATTGCTGATCTAGCTGATGGATATCAACAAACCTTCTAACGGGTATAGGCATAAAAGAGTTTCAGCAGGAGAGAGTCAGTTACGAGTAGGAGACGGGACACCATGTTACAGTTGTAAGGCAATGTCGACTAAGCAATAAGTGTCTATGCCAAATTGTACTCATGGTCAACATGTTCCGCCTCGAGAGTCACCTTCGTTGCTTGAGGTTAGAGAAGAGACTTGGAAAGTCATCATTACTCATGAAATCACATCTCATATCAATGATGCAGGCACCGAGAGCTGTAGCAACTCCTCGCAATTAGAAGGAAAGTGTGACAACTAATGCCGGTAGCGAAAGTGGCCCACGCTCGAATTATAATGGCGTGTAATATAAAGCTTGTATATGTCTCTACAATTCATCGTGTGTCCCGCGACATGACGAATGACGTGTATGCTAGGGTTGGTGTGACCACAGAAGACCACTCGGCAGAGAACTTTATGCTGCGCGTCACAGAATTCTTAGACAGTTACACATACGCCAACATCACCCAGCAGTCGAGTCGACTAGTCTTCGACATATCGATGCGAGGGAGAGGGAAGTGATCTTTCGGGCAGGCCCGATTGATATGCTTGAAATCAATGCACATACGAAGTGAGTCGTCTTTCTTTGGGACCATGACAACATTGGCTAACCACTCGGAGTGATAAATCTCTCGGATAAACTCAGCTGCCAAAAGCCGAGCCACCTCTTCACCGATTGCCTTTCTTTTCTGGACGGCGGACCGTCGAAGATGCTCTTTAACTGGTTTCACCTTCGGGTCGACTCTCAAACGATGCTCAGCCAGTCCCCTGGGAACACCCGGCATGTCAGAAGGCTTCCATGCAAAGATGTCCCAGTTCTCACGGAGGAACTGGATGAGCGCTTCTTCCTATTTGGAGTCGAGTGAGGTTGAAATGTGAGTCGGAGCAGCATTGGGATCTGTCGGGTGAATGTGAATCGACTTCGTTTCACCAGACGACTGGAATGCTGAATCTGTGGCTGGCTTCTTGGCTCGCAGCAAGTCACTCGGATCTGCATTTTTCTGGTATTCTTGCAATTCTACCACGGCCATCTGGGCATCGGCGATCTTTGAGCCCTTCTGGAAGCACTCTTCTGCCTTCTTCCGATTACCAGAGATAGTGATCACTCCTCTGGGACAGGCATCTTCAGTTTGAGGTACACGTAACATGGTCGAGCCATAAATCGTGCATAAGCTGGCCTGCCTAGAATTGCATGATAAGCACTCTGGAAATCCACAACTTCAAACGTCAACTTTTCTTTGCGGTAATTTTTGGAATCACCGAAAACCACGTCGAGTGCAATCTGACCGAGGGATGCAGCCTTCTTGCCTGGAATGACCCCATGGAAACTCATATGGCTTTCACTGAGTCTGGACATCGGAATGCCCATTCCTTTCAACGTTTCTGCATACAGAATGTTCAGGCCACTGCCACCGTCCATCAGGACGTACCTTGCTCAGTTCTAGTCGAGCATGCCTTTCCATCGACCACCAGTCCTTCTCCCAGTACACTGAGGTCCTGAACTGAACTCAGTGCTGAAGGCACACCTCTCCTCAGAGAGAAGTAAGCGCAAGTCACTGGACACTTAGGAGTGAGAATTGGAATCCTTCCTCAGGATCACGGGATGAATAGCAACACCCAACCAGCAAGTTTGCAATATAGCAGGGAGTACAATTTTGGAGGTATCGGACGAACTATCTGTAGAGCTCATTCAATTCACTAGCGACAAGCTAACTCCAAGACTAGCATATGTCCAGCAACATTCCAATAATTATTGAGTAGTTAACCATTGGAGGCGAGATGTCCACAGTGACGAGGAGTGATCGAGTACATTTGTTCACTTCCCGTTGATACTTTAATCCGACTTTGGCAAAACATCATACTCGATGTATGCATGCGAATTATATATTACAACAGATGCTATGCGCGTAGTTGTTTGCTGAGCGTTTGTAAGGGCACTATCCAGCTATACGGGTAATGCAATCTATCTGCGTACCTGCGCACAACCACTTCCAGCAGTAATATCAACCATTCTAGTGCATGGATCACTCGCACTTTCTTTTATGACACTACCTCCTATCGTTGCATACTTATAGGGCTAGCTCTATTGTACACTATGAAAACCTACGGCAGCACTTAGGAGACAAATCGCTGCCACAGTCAAGAGGTGCGAGTGTGAACTACATCCCAGAGAACGTATATATTCATTACAGGAACGAGTATGACAATGGCGCATCATCTATTCCAATACCTCAATGTATTTGTGCCTTTCATGCTCGAGCGGGAATTATCTCAAAAGATGTACACCTTACAGTTCATATCATATATCGCTCACGATGCCGCCATAAGTCATATAAGTGACTACTCTTATTATATCTCTTCTACTCTCTGAGAGGGTTTGTTCTAGTTGGGTACAGCCCTTTCTCATATACAGGCGTTCTTTCTCACTCTCACACGTAGAATTCTACACTGGAGAATTTCCGATCGAGACCAGAGTCACGAGAGCTGAGACCTACGCGAGAGGCAAGTCCCTCAGGTGCAGCTTGCTCAGTTATGAGAGAAATCTTTCTTCAGGTCATCCATGACCTCTAACCTCAGCTCTTCAGAATGTGCCAGCTCAACACTATTTAATATATCCAAAATTTTCTTCCTCAAGGTTAAGCTTGACGGAAGAGCTTCCATAGCACATGATAAAGTTGTTCCGGACTTGTGCTCTGTTTACTCAGTATCAAGACTGACGTCTCTCTTGCTGTCAACGACTACTAAAGCTGTGTACTTCTTCTCCGACTATAGATCAGACTCACTTCTCGTCCCAAAGCCAGACCTCTCTCGGCACTGGTAACTCTTGGTCTTCACTTCAACGTGTCCTCATTAATCACTGTGCGACTGCTATTGTGCTTGCCGCTCCGCAGTCGCTCACTTCTTCTTCATTGGAGATCATACTCTCCATCATCCGAGCCAAGTCATATTTCCTGTCTGTTCCTGCCGAATTTCATATTCAACTCCGATACCTGACGCCTTCCTTAAAGGCACAAATTGCCTGATGATCTGACACATCTTCTACCGTGTGGTGTAGGGTGATCCATCTCTGGATATAATCCCTCAAAGTTTCATTCGGTTTCTGAACACAACACTGTAATTCTGTCAAACCTGCCGGCCGTTTGCAAGTGCCCTCGAATGTTCTGACAAACACTCGGGCGAGATCTTCCCAAGTATAGATGCTGCCAGGCGCTAACTGATTCAGCCATGCTCTAGCCGAGCCCTCCAACATCAGAGGAAGGTGTTTCATGGCCACTTCATCATTGCCGCCACCAATCTGGACAGCCACTCAGTCTTCAAGCCAAGTGTCAGGCTTGGACTCTCCGGTGAACTTACTAACTCCAGACGCCAACCTGAAGTTGGGGGGAATCACCGCAGCTCTGATAGCTCTGCTGAAGCACTCTGGACCAGAAACATGCACCTGTTGCTGGTTTGATCTCTGTCACTCTCGGTGAGCTCTGTTTCTGTCGACCAAGCCCTGCATGCAAAGACTCGTGAGGTGCAATTGAAGCTCCCCAAGCGACAGTTCGAGCGCCAGACTACGACCCCTCTAGCGGCGCGCGGTCGGCAGTGCGATGCAATGCGGACTCAGACGATCGAGTGACTGGCGCTCGGTTTGCTGTACTGATCTTGTCGAGTCCACACGAGCCTACATGCCTCGAGAGGCGATCTGGCTCGATGCGACAACGTTTCAGGTCACGGATCTGCTGTGGATCCTATCCGCGCGACTGAGAAAGCAAACTTATCTTGCTCTTCCACCCCCAGCAAGCGCGGAGGTAGCACGCAACGCGCAGCGTGCGAGAGGGTTGGATCGCGGTGAGCGAGCAACGAGGAGGTGGAAAAAGATGGCGGTTCGGAATCAGAGGACGCCGGATGCCAGCGGCGCGATCGTCGAGTGCGCGCTGGAGGTTCTCCAGTCGAGTGCGCTCAGCCAGGTTGGCCAAGCGCGCCTGCTCCAAGGCCTGGGCCTCAGGGGTTTCTCCAACTATAGGAGTATGCAATGCATCCATGTTCCGGCGGCGAAGTTCCTCCCTCTGCTGCGAGGAGAGGGGTTCGGGGCGGTACTCCTCGTGAACCGCGACGGATCGCCGTTCCCGTCTCCGTCTTCACGGTTGAAGCCAGGAGGGCTGCGTGGTCCATTGACCATCAGAACTTCAGCCCTGGGTCGCTGCTGTCGCACTCGGATGCGGTCTCTACGGAGCCAGTCGACAGATCGAACAGGCCGTAGAGAGTTTCGTCGGGCTCGATCGCCGCAACTTGAGGGGTGGCCGACTGGCGGGCCACCGCATGCCTCACCCACCGCTGAAGCCTCGACCGACCGGAGCATTTGCTCCGCAGCGCAGGGAGGGGGAAAGCTGATGGAGTCGACTGGTACTGGGTCGACGGTTGCCGCAGGAGGACGCCGCGACGCACGCGTGAAAGTGCGTGCCCCGCGGGCGGGGAGCGCGTCGGCGTCGAGTGGAGCCTCCTGAAGCCAAGCGGAGTCGTCGGCGACAAACACGAGCGCGCCGAGACGGATCTCGCGGCCCTCAGCCAAACCTCGCCTGGAACCATGATGATGGGGATCTTGCAACTTCTCCAATAAGTCGCTAAGACACCGCCCCACGGTGGGCGCCAACTGTCGTGGATCTAAAGAGGAATAGAGAGGGATCCCTTCATCATGGTTTCAGGTGGAGGTTTGATTGATGGCCGTGAGATCCGTCTCGGTGCGCTCGTGTTTCTCGCCGACGACTCCGCTTGGCTTCAGGAGGCTCCGCTCGACGCCGACGCGCTCCCCGCCCGCGGGGCGACGCACTTTCACGCGTGCATCTGCGGCGTCCTCCTGCAGCAACCGTCGACCCAGTACCAGTCAATTCCATCAGCTTTCCCCCTCCCTGCGGCTCGCCGGAGCAAATGCTCCGGTCGGTCGAGGCTTCAGCGGTGGGTGAGGCATGCGGTGGCCCGCCAGTCGACCACCCCTCAAACTCTCTACGGCCTGTTCGATCTGTCGACTGGCTCCGTAGAGACCGCATCCGAGTGCGACAGCAGCGACCCAACGGCTGAAGTTCTGATGGTCAATGGACCACGCAGCCCTCCTGGCTTCAACCGTGAAGACAGAGGTGACGGGAACGGCGATCCGTCGCGCGTTCACAAGGAGTACCGCCCCGAACCCCTCTCCTCGCAGCAGAGGGAGGAACTTCGCCGCTAGAACATGGGTGCATTACATACTCCTATAGTTGGAGAAACCCCTGAGGCCCAGGCCTTGGAGCAGGCGCGCTTGGCCAACCTGGTTGAGCGCACTCGACTGGAGAACCTCCAGCGCGCACTCGACGATCGCGCTCGACAGCGCGCTCCCGAATCCAGTCGACGCCAGCTTTTTCCTCCTCCGACTCAGGTATACCGAACCCCGATCCAGAATCTAGCTGCTGCTGCCCGGATAGCGGAGTCGATCCAACCCTCCCAGTCAGAAGCTGGTCGAGGTTTGGTGCAGATCCGAGCCTTGCTCCGGGCGGCGGGAGATCAGAATACAATTGTATCTCAGTCACGGGATAGGATCCACAGCTGATCCGTGATGGCAGACATAGTTCAGTCGGCCCATAGCCCAAGATCGCCTCTGAGGCGTGAGGGGCGTGGGGATCGACGAGATCAGTACAGAAACCGAGAGCAGTATGATCGCCGAGTCGATCGTGATGATCACCGTCGAGTGCCCACACCTCCCCCGAGGAGCGGGTCGTACGTGCCTCGGCAGCATGAAGACAGACGCCCTCACAATGTTGGGCGAGGTATTCCAATTGACCCCAGGGAGCCAGGCTTTGATGCGAGATCTATTCTCGTGCAGGGCTTGGTCGACAGAAACGGAGCTCACCGAGAGGGCCATGATGGAGGTCCACAAACCAGCAACAGGGTGCATGTCTCTGGTCCAGAGTGCTTCAGGAGAGCTATCAGAGCTGCGGTGATTCCCCCCAACTTTAGGTTGGCGTCTGGAGTTAGTAAGTTCACCGGAGAGTCCAAGCCTGACACTTGGCTTGAAGACTACCGAGTGGCTGTCCAGATTGGTGGCGGCAATGATGAAGTGGCCATGAAACACCTTCCTCTGATGTTGGAGGGCTCAGCTAGAGCGTGGCTGAATCAGCTAGCGCCTGGCAACATCTATACTTGGGAAGATCTCGCCCGAGTGTTTGTTAGAACATTCGAGGGCACTTGCAAATGACCGGCAGGTTTGACAGAGTTACAGTGTTGTGTTCAGAAGCCGAATGAAACTTTGAGGGATTATATCCACAGATGGATCACCTTACACCACGATAGAAGATGTATCAGATCATCAGGCAATATGTGCCTTTAAGGAAGGAGTCAGGTATAGGGAGTTGAATATGAAATTCGGCCGGACAGGAAATATACTCTGGCTCGGATGATGGAAATTGCCACCAAGTATGCCAATGGTGAAGAAGAAGAGCGACTCCGGAGCGGCAAGCACAAAGCAGTCGCCCACAAAGATGGAGGAGGAAACTCCAGTCGGAAACAGAAGCGCAAGGCCGAGCCAGCTGCTCCGGGTGAAGCCTTGGCTGTGGTTCAAGGAAAGTTCAAGGGGAAGCCGAAAGGGCCATGGAATCCCAAGAAAGTAAAAGATCAAGATGGGAATGACATGTTGGATTTGCCGTGCCATATCCACACCAAAAAAGATGAAGAAGGCAACTTCATTTACCTGAAGCACACCACTCGGCAGTGTCGTCTCCTAATCCAGCAGTTCCGAGAGAAACAGCCCAAGGAGAAGGAGAAAGAAGCAGACAAGGCTGAGGATGAGGGTGAGGATGATGATGGTTATCCCCACGTGAATTCCACTCTGATGATTTTTGCTGATGCTGAGAGCAAAAGTCGATTGAAAGTTATCAACAGGGAAGTGAACATGGTCGCTCCGGCGACACCCAGTTACTTGAAGTGGTCACAGACTGCCATTACATTCGACCAGTCTGATCATCCAGTGCACATCGCCACCCCTGGGAGGCAAGCACTGGTGGTCGACCCGGTGGTCGAAGGCACTCGACTGACAAAGGTCCTGATGGACGGTGGCAGTGGTCTGAACATACTGTATGCAGAGATGTTGAAAGGAATGGGCATTCCGATGTCCAGACTCAGTGAAAGCCATATGAGTTTCCATGGGGTCATTCCAGGCAAGAAGGCTGCATCCCTCGGTCAGATTGCACTCGACGTGGTTATCGGTGATTCCAAAAATTACCGCAAAGAAAAGTTGACGTTTGAAGTTGTGGATTTCCATAGTGCTTATCATGCAATTCTAGGCAGGCCAGCTTATGCACGATTTATGGCTCGACCATGTTACGCGTACCTCAAACTGAAGATGCCTGGTCCCAGAGGAGTGATCACTATCTCTGGTAATCAGAAGAAGGCGGAAGAGTGCTTCCAGAAGGGCTCAAAGATCGCCGATGCCCAGATGGCAGTGGTAGAATTGCGAGAATACCAGAAAAATGCAGATCCGAGTGACTTGCTGCGAGCCAAGAAGCCAGCCACCGATTCAGCATTCCAGTCGTCTGGTGAAAGGAAGTCGATTCACATTCACCCGACAGATCCCAATGCTGCTCTGACTCACATTTCAACTTCACTCGACTCCAAATAGGAAGAAGCGCTCATCCAGTTCCACCGTGAGAACTGGGACATCTTTGCATGGAAGCCTTCTGACATGCCGGGTGTTCCCAGGGGACTGGCTGAGCATCGTTTGAGAGTCGACCTGAAGGTGAAACCAGTTAAAGAGCATCTTCGACGGTCCGCTGTCCAGAAAAGAAAGGCAATCGGTGAAGAGGTGGCTCGGCTTTTGGCAGCTGAGTTTATCCGAGAGATTTTTCACTCCGAGTGGTTAGCCAATGTTGTCATGGTCCCAAAGAAAGATGACTCACTTCATATGTGTATTGATTTCAAGCATATCAATCGGGCCTGCCCGAAAGATCACTTCCCTCTCCCTCGCATCGATCAGATAGTCGACTCGACTGCAGGGTGCGAGCGTTTGTCCTTTTTGGACGCCTATTCCGGGTACCACCAGATCCGTGCATACGGACCCGACGAAATAAAGACAGCTTTTATCACCCCGTTTGGGTGCTTTTGTTATGTCACAATGCCATTCAGTTTGAAGAACGCCGGAGCCACATTCATGAGGATGATTCAGAAGTGCCTGCTCACTTAGACCAGTCGGAATGTGGAAGCATACATGGATGTAATTGTAGTCAAGTCACGTAAAGGTTCCTACCTACTGACTGACCTTGCTGAAACCTTTGCCAACCTCAGAAGGTATGATATCAAGCTCAATCCATCAAAGTGCATGTTCGGAGTTCCAGGCGGAAAGTTACTCGGTTTTCTTGTTTCCGAACGAGGGATCGATGCTAACCCAGAGAAAGTAGGGGCTATACTCCGAATGAAGCGCCCTGTGCGTGTGCATGATGTCCAAAAGCTTACTCGTTGCTTGGCCGCCCTAAGTCGATTCATTTCTCGCCTCGGTGAAAAGGCGCTGCCTCTTTACCGACTGATGAAGAAATCAGACAAGTTCGAGTGGACCCCAGAAGCTGATGCAGCGTTTGCAGAGCTAAAAGCCCTGCTTTCCACCCAACCGGTGCTTGCTGCTCCAATCAGCAAAGAGCCTCTACTGCTTTATATAGCAGCCACTGGACAAGTCGTTAGTACAATACTTACGGTCGAGCGGGAAGAAGAAGGAAAAGCTTATAAGGTTCAATGCCCAGTTTATTATATTTCTGAAGTCCTGACCCCGTCAAAGCAGAGATATCCTCATTATCAGAAGCTCGTCTATGGGATTTACATGACCACGAAGAAGGTTGCACACTATTTCTCAGATCACTCTGTTACAGTCGTCAACGACGCTCCATTGTCAGAGATTTTGCACAACAGAGATGCAACTGGTCGAGTGGCCAAATGGGCGATTGAACTCCTTCCCTTAGATACCAAGTTTGAGGCAAAGAAAGCTATCAAGTCCCAAGCAATAGCATATTTCCTCGCCGAGTGGATCGAACAGCAACTGCCGACTCAAGTTCACTCTGAGCACTGGACCATGTTCTTTAACGGATCCAAGATGTTGAACGGTTCTGGTGCTGGAGTAGTTCTGGTATCCCCCCGAGGAGACAAGCTCAAATATGTCCTCCAGATTCACTTTGATTCCTCCAATATTGAAGCAGAATATGAAGCACTCCTATATGGGTTGCGCATGGCCATTTCACTCGGCGTCAGTCGCCTCATGGTCTATGGCGACTCAGATTTGGTAGTTAATCAAGTGATGAAGGAGTGGGACGTTAGAAGCCCAGCCATGACTGGTTACTGCAACGCGGTGAGAAAGCTTGAGAAGAAGTTTGAGGGGTTAGAACTCCACTACATACCCCGACTGAAAAATCAAGCAGCCGACGATTTGGCAAAGATAGGTTCCAAGAGAGAAGCCATTCCCAGCAATGTATTTTTGGAGCATAGCCACTCGCCGACAGTTCAGGAAGATCCTTTTACTAAAGAGCCCCCGCAACCTAAGAGCGCCACAGATCCGACTGAAGTCGAGGTCCCAGCCGTGGTCGACCTGATCATGGAGGTTTTGGCCATTACTCCCGACTAGACAGTGCCCTACATTGCGTACATCCTCAGGAAAGATCTCCCGGAGGATGAAGAAGAGGCTCGACAGATCGTCCGTCGATCCAAAGCCTTTACTATGATAAGAGGGCAGCTGTTCAGGGAAAGTGTGACTGGAGTCGGTCAGAAATGCATAACACCAGAAGAAGGTTGAATGATCCTCAATGACATCCACTTGGGTACCTGTGGTCCTCATGCGTCCTCTCGGGCCATCGTGGCTAAAGCATACCGAGCTGGATTCTATTGGCCACGAGCAAATGAAATGGCGAAAGATGTAGTCGACATATGTGAAGGCTGCCAGTTTTAGTCCGATATGTCTCACAAACCGGCGTCAGCCCTGAAGACCATCCCCCTCATCTGGGGCTTTGCTGTTTGGGGTCTGGATATGGTTGGACCACTGAGAACTGGCAGGAGCAGCTTCACTCATGTGCTGATTGCAGTCGACAAGTTTACCAAATGGATCGAAGCTAAACCTATCAAGAACCTTGATGCAAGCACCGCTGTCAGTTTTGTCAGAGAATTGACATTCAGATATGGAGTCCCACACAGCATCATCACGGACAACGGGTCAAACTTTGATTTTGACGAGTTCAGAGCTTTCTGCGCCTCTCAGGGCACTCGAGTCGACTATGCTTCGGTCGCTCACCCGCAGTCGAACGGACAAGCAGAAAGAGCCAATGGCCTAATTCTCAAAGGACTGAAACCCTGACTGATGCGTGATCTCAAACACGCAGCAGGCGCTTGGGTTGATGAACTTCCGTCGGTTCTGTGGGGCTTGAGGACAACCCCTAATCGGTCGACCGGACGAACCCCTTTCTTCTTGGTTTACGGGGCCGAATTTGTTCTGCCAAGTGACCTGCTCCACAATGCACCCCGAGTCGAGCTCTTCTCCGAAGAGGAAGCAGAACAGGCCCGGCAAGATTCAGTCGATCTCTTGGAAGAGGAAAGAGAGATGGCCTTGATCCAGTCGACCATCTATCAGCAAGACTTGCGTCGATTCCACGCCAGAAATGTGAGGGGTCAAGCCTTTCAAGAAGGAGACCTAGTTCTTCGAGTGGATCAACAGAAACCACACAAGCTTGCCCCGACTTGGGAGGGCCCCTTCATCATCACCAAAGTTCTCCTCAACGGAGCATACCATCTTTATAGTATTGAGCATCAAAAAGACGAGCCACCGGCTTGGAATGCGGAGCTGCTCCGCCCCTTTTATACTTAAGCACTCGTTCGAATAAAATGTAATAAGAAACACCTTTGTAATATGTTTATCAAAGACAAGAGCTTATGTTCCTATCATTCGATTGTTGTGTTCTTATTTACTTTTGAAATCCCCCGGTGGGTGGCTTAGTCGCAAATCCGTTTCGCCTAAGTTCGAAAGAAAATCCTACCGAGCGGAGAGCAACCCTCTCACTCGGGGGCTTAGCTGCAGTCTAGCACTCGCCTAAGTTCTCCCACTTGGAGACTTAGCTGCAGTCCAGTACTCGCCTAAGTTTGAAAAAATCCTACCTAGTGGAGAGCAACCCTCCCACTCGGGGGCTTAGCTGCAGTCCAGCACTCGCCTAAGTTCTCCCACTAGGAGACTTAGCTGCAGTCCAGTACTCGCCTAAGTTTGAAAAAATCCTACCGAGTGGAGAGCAA